>NW_026853740.1:0-220422 GCF_026571515.1 Ruditapes philippinarum | reverse complement strand
AAAAAAGAGAGAGATAAATTACATTTAACTAAAGGCCAAACAAATGACAAAAGCTATATTAAACATATTTCACATCGGTAAATTGAATTCCGATAACGTTAATTTCACCAAAAAGCGCTTCACTGAATCAGATAACTGCGATATCTAACATTGAAAGTGTTCTCATCGAAAATATACTTGATTATCCCCCCTTTTTAACATGACAATTTGATTACATAAAACACAATTCGATAGTTCTGCAAATACTATAACATCTTTCAATTTTACATTAGGAAAACTGGAAATAGAATATATCCCGCGATCTGAATCATTTATTAAATGACGACACAGTTCGATGAAACGAAATAATTTGGAGATATCTTCATGCTTATGCACAAAATAGTTGTTAGAATGCACATTGGCGCCGGGAAAAAAGAGCGTCTATTCGATTGAAACGTCTAGCCAGAAAAAAGCGTTCTCTGAAGGTTAAACCTCTTAAATATAAATACATTCTAACTGAAGAAAGAAGCTGCAAAAATGAATCTTACTAAGTACAAATTGATTGCTCTCAAATGTCAAGCATTAAACTTGAAATACGGCTTTCGTTTCATTATAGTTCATGGAATCCCCAACAGCGTAAATAGAAAATAATTGGTCAATACTCAATATATGTAATACATGAAAAGTTTGTACAGTACATCACAACTACATGACAAATCTGCAGAATCGTCATGAAGCCACCGGTTAGTACAGAGTATAATACAGCTTATATTTCATCTTAGGCTATAAGTATTAAATTTATTTTCCTTACATCATTTCTTTATAATTACATGTTTATACATTATTGATAGTTCCGAAGGTTCCTTTTGATTTTTTAAGGTTCTTCCCGTATTGGCCAGTTGCTTTTTAATAAGATAGTGTGATATCTAAATGTATTTTATCATTATTTGGACCATCATACTAAATCATTAAATCAAAAGACCGTCAACTAGTACCAGCATTTTGTAAACATTTGTCGATGACCTAATAAGTTAGTGGTAGTACCAGATTCATAACAGGTTTTTTCGACAACTGAATAGTCTGTCCTCCAAATTGATGGACTGATATATTTTTTATGATTAACACAATCAGATATAGAACCAATAAATCATTCCTTATCAATATATATAATGTTGTTTTTTGTTTTATTTTCAATATGCATCGGATCTTTGAAGAATGTATTGCGTATTCTTACAAGAACATTATTGGCTTTATGATCGGGAAAAAAAAAAGTTTCCTTACATCTTTGTAAGAAGACCATAAAAGACTAGTGTTCGATCATCTACGACCTAAGTTAATGAGATCCTATCAAAATACATTACATAATAAGGTCTACTTTTCAAGTTTATATATCTTTTATATCAATCTTCCAACTTGAAGTCATAATATGTTTTGAACAAGTACATTGTAGTAAAGTATTTAACTATATTTTACATTTGAATTTGAAACAATTAAGAAACAATTTATAACTTCTCACATCAATCTTATTCTTTTGACATTGTAAACTAAATAATTCAGCAAGAATGCAAGAAACTCGGTTGACAAAATATAAACATGTATAAGGTCTAATTACATTCCTCTTTCCATCATATTTTCATACGATATATGTTAAAGTTTAAATGAGACAGATATATATTTAATTGGTTTAATTTACTTTTAATAATTGGTAAAAAGACAAGCACGTTTGTGTTACATGATTATTAATGAAGTTAATGTCATGAAACACAACGAGCTAAATTAAAATTGTAAGCTAATATATTTCTCAAGTTAAAGTTACAAATGCACAACTTATAATCTAACTTAATATACATTGTCACATTGAAATGCAAGTATAGCATGCTTCACAAAGTTCCCAAAATCCGAAATTATGACATAGTGTTCACGAAAATACCTTTTAGAAATAATGTTCAAAAAAATGTAAAAAAGCGCGTTCACGAGAAAAACGCTTTAAGAAACAGTGTTATGTATCTTAAATGCCGGTTTTAACATGGTAACCTTTTCATCATTTAAACCATGTTTTCAAATGTTTCTTCCCTTAATTCATTCTAATTTCACTCTATCTTTATGCAAAATAAATTAATAGGTTACATACAAAGGAAAACGGTGTGCAAAAATATGTAATATAACCTTGAAATAGTAACATTTCTCACATCAACATAGTTACTAGCAGACTTTTAATACATTTTTAAATGATTTGATCTATAAAAAGAAATACTAGGTTGCTTACTAACTCGTTCTTAGACATTTATGATACAGTTTGGACGGTCGTTTCTACCTTTCTGTACGTGCTCGAAGAGGTTCACATTCCAGGAATACACTATCCTATTGTTATACAAATATTCAACAGGGCCAAATTCCTATTTCTGGTAGATAAACAGTTTTTTACGTGTAGAGGCATATGATAAAATTCCTGAAATTAATTTGAAAGAGATCAAAATTCCACATACAAACTAATCATAACCTTAAACCTGATAACCCATCGTGCATCATGCATTATAGCATTCATATAAATATTTGTTTAACATTTTTGCAAATGATGTGAGACTGCAAAATGAGTCTTGTGAAGAAAACTTACTTAGTTTTAAGATTTATCATTTATAGTTTGCTGAGATACAGGAGAATGTCCAGAAATTGAATAAATTTTAGAAAAGAAAATAACAACCTGTAGCAAGCTTCAAGAAATACTACCGAATTACAAGTAAACATCAGCTGAAAGATCGTAGTAAAAGAAAAACCGCCTGTCGTACAAGTAGCCTCAGCAGGAAAAGGAGCAAAAAGCAATCTTGTCTTGACAGATAACTTTTAGACATAACTTACAATGAACCCTTCATTGTACAATTGATTTAAAAATACCATTGATCGTATCTGCCATTTCAAAAAAGGTTTAATATACTCCTTTACTTAATACTTATATTAAAATTTTGCAATGTTTTCCTCTTTTACTTTTTCATTGTCATACATTTAAATGACACATTTTATTGTTTGATCAGTTATCTTTACATGTATATGTTGCTGTTGTTTTATGTCTTTAGATTACCAGTCCGACGTGTAAACCACTCGGCCATGTAGCCACACCTTTTGACAAACGAGCATTCTGCATATCTAAAGCAAACTCGCTACTTTTAAGTTTTGGACGATGATTTTGTAAAGAGTGATTTTATTGAAAAGAAATCCGAACATATTGCAACTTATTTCAACATTCAAATATTACGATAAACAGTTATTAAGACTGTAAGGTTATTGCGATAAATGGGCATTTGTCTAACAATTTGAGAAGTGGTAATCGCAGATTTGATACTTTTTTATATACATCAGAACTAGACCAACAAAACTGAAATAATTTGAATCATTGAATTGTAGATCCAGAAACAAATAAAAAAAACGCCGACAAGTACAGGGTATCTCTTTGCTCCTGAAACAAAGCACTTGACACCATTTTTATCTAGTATATAAGTTTTTAGATAAGACATATGTTGACTTTGCCTTCCTGTATAAAAGATTGTATCATAGTTTGGGGACTTTTCTGTTGAAAATGTGTCAGAGTTAAATCGTATACATATACATGTACAGTGCGTTAACTGGAGTGCGGGTATTAGTTACCCGCACTCCAGAGCGTGTCCATTGATTGGTTCATTTTTGCTGGGGTTTACATATTGTGACGGAAGAGAAAGTGAAAGCGATAGAAATATCATATTCAGATGATCATTCATTGGTTCATTTTTGCCGGGGTTTCATATTGTGACAGCAGGGAACGTGTTTTTATGTTTGACTATGATACAAAAGAGAAAGAACACCGAAACACTCGGCAATCTGATTTATACTCGGGGGCTACGCCCCCTCGTACAAATCAGATACCCTCGTGTTTCGGTGCTCTTTCTATTACATAACTGACCTTGGCGTAAGGGACATTACAATTTTTCTGTTATCTCTCTCAAATAAACATAATCAAACCGTGTCTGCAGTTGATGTTTCCATTGTTCACGGGGGATCACCCCTTTCTCAGATTTCTTTTTTTCCTATCAAGTCAATATTGATATTTCCTTTTCGTACACCAAAAATAGATTTTTGCCTCACCTACAACTTGTAAAATAGGTGTGTAAAGTATTTTAGGAATGCCAGTTTCCGTCACTCACGACATTTCCTCACGATTATGCCAACAGAAGCGTGAACAGTGCGATAAATGCCATGGGTGGATGACTAATTCAAGAAAGGTTGCTTATTTTAGAGCAAATCATAAGAAGTGGTAAATTCTTTATGAAATTTAGTAGACGAAGATGGAAATGCTTTATTCCTGTTAGAAAAGATATAATTGCAATTAAAATAAAAGTGTGTTAACAAAAAAAAGCAAATATCATAGTTATTTGTCGCTATAAGAATGATCAAAGTGTATCTTTTTGAACATATTTGGGAGACAAATCCTAAAAGAATTGTATTTACATGTATATATGTTTTGACATTGTGTTATGCTAAATAGTTAATCTCTTTTTGTACAATGTTCTTCTGGCATTGCTAATTAGTAGATAAGTTACTTTGTATATTCTTTGAAAAGATACCAAATAGAATATATAATAAAATAGAGGAATTTCTAAAGAACGTTCAAAACGGCAAAATTATAAATATATCAGATGCAGTTTGATTGAGCCTGTTAATTGACGGTCTATGAGAGTGCAAATTACCGTTCATGCCTCTTAGCACCGACTTTAAAAAATGCAAAATTTAAACATGAAAATACTGAAATTTTAAATAAAGACACACACCTGCAGATGTGTTCATATGGCGGACATTACGGAACCTTCAATGTGACACTTTCTTGAGACAGTACTCATTATTATAAGCGTAAGTAGAAAATGTTACCAACTTCGGTTAAATAGATAAAACCTAATAGAGCTGTTAGTATTTAACAATGCCATCTCAATTTGTATCGAGCAAACATTTTGTATCTGAATAGATTTACTGTTTTAAATATGTTTAATGTATATTCATTACACATTTTAAACAACTGTTATCACAATTTGCTTTTTATGTTTACAAAACACAACTTAGACAAATTTTGAATGAGTTAAATTCACATCAGGACGTTACTTAAGTTAAAAAAATACAAATATACAATTTATTTCACATTCTTAGCGATTTTAATGATAAAACAAGAATAGATTAATTGAGTTGACATGCTTGCATGTGTAAGAAGATAATTTGTTTTAGCTCGTTGTAACATTGATTATCTCCACATAAAAATGGTATAAATAACGAGCCATCGTTTATACTTGAAAGTCTTCCATTACCAAATATGCTAAAAACTTAAAAACTGAAAACAATCGTTAATATCAATAGTAATCCCATAAGTTTTAATGGTCATGAAATCAAATAACTTTAAAGGATATAAAGCTATATCTTATTAAATTTATCAAAAGTAATTTTTTTTTCTCTAATTTTTATCGTCAATTTTCAAAAATATTTTAACACTGTTTCAAATGTTTCGGAACAAAATAGTATACTGGTATTTTAATCCGGGTTTTAACCTTTTAGCAATGATTATATGTATGCGCCATTCGATTTTAAATGTCTGGAAAAAATGATCTTTCCGAAGCTTTTAAATCAGCAAAATTACATGAAAATTGCAGACTTGGTTTTATTGAGTCTGTCCATGAGGGATAATGAAAAATTATAACATCCCTCACATCCCTAGCACCGGCTTAAGCTGTACTCAATTTAGTGCTAGAATCAATAATCCTGAAGAACCAGAAAAGTATTACAGCATACTCCCATAATTCTTATATACAAGCGTTGTTGAAGTATCCGTTTTTTCAAAATACATACAATAATTTTTTGAGCGATGTATAATTTTTTACTCTTTAACTAATTTGCACGATAAAACGAAACATATTATGCACGAGGAAGACTAGCATTTAAAACTACATATCATGCTGTGAAACTGTTGAAACTATAATTCATCAGATGTATGTTTATTACTAACAAAACAGTTGGAAAGGCAAAACAAATCAAATTTAGATATATTTCAAATGAGACAGAAGTTGTAGAAATATCTTACAAATTACAAATTGATTGCTTATAAATGTCAAACATTTATATATATTCAAATAGGAGCTTAACAGGAAATAACATCTACATTAGTATTAAGGAAAGGTGTTAAAAGTCATCATGTTTTCGCCTGATAAGATGTCAATATACTCGTATATCATCCCGTTTATTATCGTACTGTTTTTGTTGTTGTTTGTTGTTGTTTGTTCTTTTTTATTATTTAATCTAAGGAAATGTTTGTTAAAGAATTAATTCATGCACCAACAGTTAACACAAACATGATCAATTTTCATTTTTTATTAAATTTTAATCATTCACGATTATCATGTGTAAATGTATCCCTTATTATTATTGATCTATTTTACATGAAATTTTACTGCTAAAACCCCAGTCACACTAGAGCTTACGATTACTTGCGACCACCGGCGACTTGTAAAACTGACGATCATCAGCGATTGTCTGCGACCAAAACCATTTATGCATAGATAAATTTACGTTTGCGAGTATCGTAAGACAAGTCATCATTGACAATCGTACGACAGGTCATAAGTAAACGTACGATGGTCTCAAGATTGCCTCGGATTACTTACGACTACCCGTGTCATAACATGCGATCACCTACAACTTGTCGTACGACCATCACACGATTACTAAAGACTACTTAGGATTATCAGTGACTAGTGGCAATTTGTAAAGACTGTCGTAAGATTGTCGCACTTCCGAACGACCATCGTGCGACAGCTTTAAGACCTTATAAGATCACTAGCGACCTGTTTGATCGCAAGGAGGTTTTTGTGCAAGCTCAAAAACCTCTTTACGACTGAAATTGGTCGTGGGACCTAAATAAGATAATCTGCGACTGCCAAAGATCACCGATGACCGTCGTAAGACGTTTAAAAGATTGTCTGCGACCAGAGGTCACTGGTGATCGTGAACTGATCTTCACTGGTCGTAAGCTCTAGTGTGTCTGGGGCTTAAAACAACTGATCTTGCAAGTATGTGATATATTTTAAAAATGTATACGTTCTGTCAATCGTTACATAATGTCCTCCCGTATGGCAACGGAAGTGTAAACAACGTCAACAACGTCATTTATTTCACGTGGTTGGTAAGTAACATTTTAAATGTATTATGAACAAGAGCTGTCACAGAAAGTGACAAATGCCCCCAAAGGATTCTCATTCACATATTACATGCTAGTGTGGGGTAAAAATTGACAGTCTCCAACAGTGACCTTTAAGTTTGACAAAGAAACCTCGGTCTTGTTCACAACACATTGTCCATCTATGGTGACGTTTTATTTTTAAATTAAAATTGAAACTTCCATGTATATGGAAGTTACAGAGCAGACACAACAACGACTATTTATATGTATATAACATAAATATTGAAAAAGTTTAAATCCCAGCAGTGACCTTGACCTAAGGCGTAGGAACACGGGTCTTAAGGGCAACACATTATACATTTATGATAATTTCATATGTGAATTAAAAAAATAAAATCCTTTTATGCATACTAGTTTCAGAGCAGACAAGACCATCTCTGCCTATATGTATATTAACATCAAAATTTAAAAAAAAAATTTAACCCCCCACAGTGACATTGACCTAAGTCATAGAAACTAGAGTCTTGTTCGCGACACACTATACATGTATGGTTATTTCATATATGAAAGAAAAACTAAAATCCTTTCTTGCAAACTGAAGTTTCAGAGCGGACACAACAACCACAATCTATATCTATATATTAACATGTTTGAACCCCAACAGTGACCTTGACCTTAGTTGTAGAAACCGGAGTCTTATTCGTGGCACACCATATATGTATGGTTCTTTAATATTTGAAAGAAAAAATGAAATCCTAACATGCATACTGAAGTTTCAGAGCGGAGAGGACCACCACCTTCTATATTTATACAGCATAAAAAATGACAAAGTTTGAACCCCCACAGT
Source organism: Ruditapes philippinarum (assembly GCF_026571515.1). NCBI lineage: Eukaryota > Metazoa > Mollusca > Bivalvia > Venerida > Veneridae > Ruditapes > Ruditapes philippinarum. Next base: position 212,413 of record NW_026853740.1, on the reverse strand, counting down.
GACCTTGACCTTAGTGGTAGAAACCCGAGTCTTGTTCGCGACACACTATACGTCTATGGTTAATACATTTGTGAAAGAAAAATTACAATCCTTTCATGCATACTGAAGTTTCAGAATAGACATTACCACCACCTTCTATATTTTTATATAACATAAAAAATTTAAATGACAAAGTTTGAACCTCCAGAGTGACCTTAACCTTAGTCAAAGAAACCCAGGTTTTGTTCGCGACACACCATACGTCTATGGTTATTTAATATGTGAAAGAAAAATTAAAATCCTTTCATGCATACTCAAGTTTCTGAGCGGACACGACCACCACCATTTATAATTATATAAGATAAAAAATGACAAGTTTGAACCTCCACAGTGACCTTAACCTTAGTGGTAGAAACCTGAGTCTTGTTTGCGACACACCATACATCTATGGTTATTTCATATGTGAAAGAAAAATTACAATCCTTCTATGCATACTGAAGATTCTGAGCGGACACGACCACCACCTTCTATATTTATATACATAAAAAATGACAAAGTTTGAACCCTCACAGTGACCTTGACCTTAGTCGTAGACACCCAAGTCTTGTTCGCGACACACCATACATCTATGGTTATTTAATATAGGAAAGAAAAATTACAATCGTTCTATGCATACTGAACTTTCAGAGCGGACACGATTTCCACCTTCTATAATATATAACATAAAATTTGACAAAGTTTGAACCCCCACCGTGACCTTGACCTTAGTGGTAGAAACCTTAGTCTTGTTCGCGACACACCATACGTCTATGGTTATTTCATATGTGAACGAAAAATTACAATCCTTCCATGCATACTGAAGTTTCAGAGGCGGAAACAACCACCACCTTCTATATTTGTATAACATAAAAAATGACAAAATTTGAACCCCCACAGTGACCTTGACCTTAGTTGTAGAAACCTGAGTTTTGTTTGCGACACACCATACATCTATGGTTATTTCATATGTGAAAGAAAAATTACAATCCTTCTATGCATACTGAAGATTCTGAGCGGACACGACCACCACCTTCTATATTTATATACATAAAAAAATGACAAAGTTTGAACCCTCACAGTGACCTTTACCTTAGTCGTAGACACCCAAGTCTTGTTCGCGACACACCATACATCTATGGTTATTTAATATAGGAAAGAAAAATTACAATCGTTCTATGCATACTGAACTTTCAGAGCTGACACGACCACCACCTTCTATAATATATAACATAAAATTTGACAAAGTTTGAACCCCCACAGTGACCTTGACCTTAGTGGTAGAAACCCGAGTCTTGTTCGCAACACACCATACGTCTATGGTTATTTCATATGTGAACGAAAAATTACAATCCTTCCATGCATACTGAAGTTTCAGAGCGGAAACCACCACCTTTCTATATTTGTATAACATAAAAAATGACAAAATTTGAACCCCCACAGTGTAGAAACCCGAGTCTTGTTCGCGACACACCATACATCTATGGTTATTTCATATATGAAACAACAATTAAAATCCTTTCATGTAAACTGAAATTTCAGAGCGGACACGACCACCACTGTCTATATGTATAAAGCGAGACGGACTGACGGACGGACTGACGGACAGACAGACGGACGGTTCGATTTCGGGGGCATAAAAACACTTGATACAAAACAAAATGTTGAAGCTTGTAATTATGGATGATCATGAGCGATTTGGAAAGAGGTTGTTGAGACTCAAACTTCCATTCGCCCTTACCTTGTAAGAAATAAAATAAATGCAAATTTAAGTTCAGAAAGGTTTCGTTGGTAAAGCGAATTAATTCTGATATCTTAAGTTTACATGAGTCTTGATAATGGGTTTTCTGCATGAAACCACAAATGCAAACATGTCTTACCTAATGCTGAAATTATATTATCAAATCAAAATAAGAAAAAACAAAGGCAACACAAGTTATCAACAAAATTTAAAAAAGATAGAGAAGTGATTCAGAACAATAAATTATACGACACAACTCTTCCAATTAATGAATTGATTTTACGGCGCACAAACACATTTGTGGTCATAATTATGGCGCCGAAACAGGATTTTGTCTATCCTTGGGTGTTGGAAACCTAAAGCAACACAAAGGGTCAAAACCACCTCACCTACTGGAGTTGAGAGATGCACAGACTCCAGTTATTCGAGCCCATTTAGTCACCACTTACGCTCACCCAGGTTTACACGGTGGCCGCTGTTCTGATGCATCATGCCTTAAAGGCAACCATTTAACTACAAAGGGGTGATGTTAAACTCGAAATAATACTGCATACATTTCAAGTATTGGACTTTTCTCGGGAGTAAACATGTTGTTTTTTTTTCCAATGATGTACAGTAAGAGTATATGTAGTATATGTTTCTTTGCAATGGTATAAAATGAGTTTATAAGTTGCTTATTTTTGTAATGGATTGTGATATAGTGTTGATTTCCTGCAAAATGTAATACGTATTTAAAGTACTTTGCAATGACAAGTAATAAACGAAAAGAAAATGTTTGCCATGGCGTGCAATGAAAGAAATGATGAGGCTTTTTTATCATTTTCTTTTATTTTAATTTATCATTAACAATAAACATTTGTTTCACATAGTTACCGGTATAAGTGATTTGACAGAAGAGCACATTCCCTATTTATGTCCCTTTTCAATGGTGATGACAGTTTGAAAAGAATGAGCTTTTAAAGTGAAGACAATATTTTGATTTTAATAACTCCCGTAATATAAACCACCACATGTCACTTATCAAGTGTATCTAAAATATTAAATAGATTCGTGTTATATTTCAATTTTAAATGTCGTATTAATTTCAAGGAGTAACGAACTAGTACTTGTATTATTACTCGCCGAATGAATATATTGTTTTTGACAAGATTAAATGATAAAACTGATAAAACGAGTCATATAGTAACTAATAAATCATATTCTATCAATAACATCATTTACCCTAATCAAATATCAAGTAATTAACGAGATTATGGGTGCAATGTAAAGAGTCAATGATCTTTGTCCCGTTCAGGTTATGCGACTGCTTTTCAAAAGCCTACTTTATAAAATTGTGTTAAACGCATAACATGACTTACCATGTTCCTCAATTCAAATTATAATTTCGTATATTACATTACGTTGACGATATTTAGCTATATTGCGAGTGATTTGTTTCCGTACTTATTTCCGTCGTTCTGACATAATATCACCCGGGCTACACCCTCGTGATATAATTCCTCGCATCCGAACTCCAAACAGTGATTTTATTGAGCGGTAAAATCTCTGTATGGGATATATTTTTTAATTTTTGTCAGGTAATTGTTACTTTGAATTCATTATGATAAAGATACTTGGAATATTAAAGCTTCCAGTCTTTTAATAATATACTTGGCAATATAACCCGTTACATTTTAATATCTAAATCATATATATTCACTTAGTATGAACCATGTGACACTTTCCGATAGACCATTTCTCAGAATTAATTTGGAACATGAATTGATATATAAATAGCATATTTGATGATTAATATCTTGTTCTCAGATATTTTTTAATGGGATCAGCTAGTTCATTTTTACATCAGCGTACGTGCTTGAAAAAGATAACATTTCTTCAATGAATACGTGCACATATCGTGTTTAAATATTCAAAAGTTTGTAAAGGTGAAGTAACATTTCTGGTAGATTAAAACTTTTTTCATGCATAGAAGTATGCGATAAAATTCACGAACTGCTTAATTTAACAAAGATAAAAATAAATTCCACTATAAATCATAGCATTGTTTCATTCATGATATTAAGTTTTAAAATTATCCTCTAAAATTTCGGCAATTTCTGAAATTTTGAAATTCTTAGTATTTGATTTCGCAGAATACAGAAATAGATATAAACTGTACTTTTTCAACAGCTTTTCATTCTGACAGAAATTAAAATGTCAAAATTCAGTTATTTAAACAGGACATTAAGAGTTTTGCTTTTTGCTAAAATGAGTACCGTCAACGTAAATCTGGTCAAAATAGTCAGCCTTTCAATGAAAATCAGAAACAAGGGATATTAACTTTTTGTATGCAGTAGGAATGGTGATGCGACATTGTCATATTCCATAGATAGCATAAAACCACAGTTATTTGCCCTTAGTTGTCAATAATACGAAAGTGGTTACACGAGAAATAATGCATTTGTTTGACGCTGAATATTTATGAAATTTCTAATGAAAAACATGGCAGAAAGGTATTAATACGACATGATTGATAAATGTGTATTTTGAATGTTAGCGTATGTACTATGATAATTTTTGACGGCGGTGTTTTGCCTACTTACGGCCCTCATGACAGTACATCTTCATCACACACCAGTAGCCGGTCAATCCTTCATATACAGCACACCTATTTCTTTCTCTCGGACAGTTCTACAAAGTTGAGGTAAATGATTTTTGTTTAAAACGTTTAGAATATTGCAATTTCATAGATCATATTGTAAAAGAAACTGTGCTCTAAGGCCCTGCCCTATTGCACATATTAATTTGTTGTTGTTGTTTTTTTTTCAGTACAAAGTCACACTGATTTATAACTGATGTTTTTTTAGAACGTAGCATGTGACTGTATAGATATTTATATGCCCGTTGTACAATCGGATGTGCAATATAAGATCAAATAAAACCTCAATGTACAACTGATAAGCATAGACCGTAATATAATATAACATGTTTTGTATTGCTCCTGCCAAATTTATTGCATCAGTAGACCTCGTAGATTTATCTCAGTGATTCATTGAACACATGATCGTACTATTGTTATTTTGCTTCATTTGCACCTAGCATGTCAGATAATTTGGGCGTTACCTAATTAGGAAATATTACCGTTTGTTTACGCTTCAATATCATTCCTTATCCAATGCCCATCTAAGATATCGTATGTGTAAATAACTGCATAATTTGTAGGTTTATTTATAATAATGTAAATAGAACTACTGTTTGGACGCAAGGCAATGATATGTCATATGAAAGAGTGAAATGCATAAATACTTGCAGTTTATGATCATATAGCACGCTTTGTTTATTTCTATTCCTGTTGATGAACTTAACTTTCAAATTATATAAATATAGTTAAAATAATAGTTAAAATAATGTCCGATACTCAGATACAGTGCACTTTCTTGTGTTTGCAAGACACAAAATGTCCATAGCTCCTGTATTTTGTTTACTTATTTGTCGTAAACAGTCTCGTATGCCTAAAATGACATCATAATTGAGAAACGTAGTATATTTCATTAATATTTAACACACTTAATGGTGTATGGTTGACAAGAGGTCCAGACAAATTGCGACTTATTGTCTGATATACAGAAAAGATGGCAAACAGGTGTCATTACAAATATGACTATGTCATATTTATGCTCCATTCAAGCGTCCGAGTCCAAAAGGTTAAAGTTTTTTGTCTCCAAACCACTTGCCTCTCACCGCTTGAATTCTTCTATATGAGGAAGCTATCGAGCCAGCTTGCGGAACGATTGTGGTTCTAGTCAGGTACCCGTTCGTGCCTGAAAAAATATGTTGTATACTTTACTGTGTTGGTGTGACGTAAAACCCAACTTAATTAAAAATAAAGTTAAATTTAAAAAATATGCCTCTTACCTTCCTGTATTATTTAGCTTTTGTCATATGGAGACATAAAACAATAGGTTAAAATACATTTTTACAGATTTCTTACAAATGAGATATTCTACTATTTCTGTACTAGTTGAACTCCTAATTTCTAAACGCGTAGAAAATAAATTGTGTTATTTTTGGCAAAGTTTGACATTGACAAAGATATGAAGCAGAATTGTATCCTCTGAGTCACTGGAATTGAAATTTCATATTTTACTGATTTTCGTCAAAACAGAAAAAAGATTACCAGATTTTATAAATTCTAAATCAAAATAATGAAAAACTCATTTAACGTCGGTTAGTATAAAAAGGATTAAGTGGATTGTTGCTGGATCTTGTGGGGGTTGCTTTCATTGAACGCCGCGTTTCCTTGTTGATCTTGTTTACCATATTTTTAGAATATTGTAAAACTAATGAAGAGCTGGCAAATTATAAGATAAAGCAGAGAATCTGAAAGCGGTTTTATACACATGGAGGAATAACGCAATGAATGTTAGAATTCCCATTGGCGACTATAAATGTCTGCTTACAAAAGGTCAAACCCATCAAAAGATATATTCTCAATAAAATAGAATCGGCGAAAACAGATGAATACCACACCTCTTATCATTTATTATATTAATATTATAAAAACAAAAGTGCATTCGTTATCCCAAATTGAATTAAATCATCAAGCCAAACTTTGACGATGATATGCAAATGGTGTTTATGTGTGATCAGTTTCACTTTGATCGTATCTTTGGGGTATAGAAAATTGCTCTGAGACTTATCATTAGCAATTACTTTAATCACTTTGCCTTATACTTGTTGTACTTTACCAATAGGCTGTTCTCAAAACTAATAAACATTCTCCTGGTTTAGATGTGTGGTTTTCTGAATTTGTCTTACGGCGAATCACTACGCATGCGTGTTGCTAGGATATCTATTACCTTATACGTCATTTTACGGCTAATTTCCACCCTCTGAGCTCAATATGGAAAGGGATACAAATCCAGGGGGGCGCTGGTTCGATCCTTAGAAAATTGAGTTATTAAATAAAATCACTTATGTGAACCGACCGCCAACATATTTTGCAGTATTTATCACAACAATTCAACTATGAGTCTAACGTACACAGAAAGGGCAGTTTATAAATAATTTGTCCTTTCATGGTGATTTTTGTTGATTTTAAGTACCGTTTGCAATATGTAAATTAGTTCTTTTCACATCGTAATATTACTCTTTTTTTAAAACAAAAAAAGATCACGAAAACTAGCATAAATTCTGCTTAAAAACTTCTTTATAAACATGTAACTGGTTATCTGAAATACCTGTTGATATCTGAAAGCTTCTTAAAGGAGGTTTATGGTGAATTGACACCTCATTATCATGATATCATTTTTGGTAATGCATTTTTTCTGCATTCTGTTCTAAGACTTACAATTTCGTGTCATTTTTTCTGTTTCGGACAAGATTTTGATTCTTATGTGTAAATATATGATGAGGTAAATCAAGAAATTAAAATTTGATACTGGTATGATATAAAAAAGAATAATCAATAATACAAAGGGTATTATAAAACAAAGGAACGAGAAAGTACATGCTTTTATTTTAAAGAAATTTGTATATGCATTCGGAATACTAGGACATAAATTTGATAGGTGAAATATATCCCATTACTTAAAATTTTATCATGGCTTTCTTGTAATGAATCTTGTGTGACTCAACTCCGAAGCAAAATATTTTTAATATGATAAATTTTTATAACCCAGCATTTGTACCGATATAATTTTGGTCATTTGAAAATTAATTTATCCGCTATACATAATGATGAATTACGAATCTTAAACCCAGGACGTTTATCATTTAAACCAAGGTCTGGTTTTCAATAAATCTTATAAGATAAATCTCCACCTGCCACCCATTAAATTTATGTGATATTCAAACGTAATTTGTAATTGTTTGGTCTGTATTAAATCAAAAGGCATTAATAATCCGCAAGTAGTCATATCGTTAAACGAGCATTACTTGGCTATCTGATGAGAACAAAACAATGGGATGATATATAACGATATACCTAACAAGTCACAAAGTGGGCCAATAAATCATAACATATCAATAATATCATAGAATTCATCATGTATCGAATTATTAATGAGTCTCAATTTGATAACTTCGTGTCCTCTGAGACGCACTATTGATTCATAAAAGTCTTTGGCAACATTGTTTCTGTCGACCTCATTTGATGAGATCATATATTGGCTGCACATAATGCAAGTTCATATGATTAAAGCCATAATTCTCCTTACACAAGAGTATGATATTACTCAGCTATTTGCATTGTTTTAAAACACGATGATGAAGCCCTGTGACAGTAGCTTTTCTTCATTAGATTATTTTAATACCTTTTGACGAGTAGAGGAAAATCTGATGACTAAAATATTATTTTAAAGAAAATCATTACATCATTATAATAACTTTGTTGTAATGAAATATGTTTGTTGTAATGAAATATTGTTGTTTCCCAGAAATACGTAGGTTAGAAAGACATGTGAGCACTTGAATAGTTTCATTAATGGCAGAATACATACACTGTTTGCTAGTAAATAACTCATTCGAAGACACTCTTAGAATAGAATATCATTTATATATATGATGATTACAATATTTGAAAAGTTATTCATACAGCAATTTTATGTTATTTAAACACTGTTTTCCTTATATTTACAGACATTTTTAATTCAGTTTGTCAAAACTGAAATTCTAAAAATTGTACTGGTTATGTTTTATTTATATCATACTATGTTACTGATTTAAAATTAATAATAGTTGACACTGAAGTGGGATGGATACATTGTAGTTATATGCACAGTTAAAACTTGTTTTTGAATCTGTAACTTAGCGCCTTTATTCATTAGTAATGAATTGAAAAATAACTTTATTTTGTCATTAATATGTCATATCTAATAATTTAACACAGTAACATACATGTACAGGGATATCAATGAATAAAAAGCAAGACTGTTCTATTAATAATATCCATTTAATTTAATAGTATTACCTAATTACTACTCAAAATAATTGTGCGTCTGTAGTTCCATCATCCAAAGTGAAATGCTTGGTATGAATAAACAAAACGAGCTTGAATAAAAAATAAACCATTTTTAAAACTTAAAACGTCACCCTTGAGATTTTTTCAGGACTTTGTTCTAAAGTATTAACTTTTCTTGTAAAAGCAATGTTTGGTAGACAGTAAAATACATTTTTTGTATTGGGTGACGAAGAGGTCAAAAATATATCTCATTCTTATAAAACTTAATTTTTATAATATTAAAAAAACTTGATATCTACAAAATTGAATTAAGATTAAATTTAACATAAACACAATGGCCAATGTCATATGCTGATTTATCTAAAAGATTTATTGAAACATGACTCTGCCAATTTTGTATATTGTTTCATTACTTGATTGCCTTAGCTCCGTTCTAAAATACATTTAACCATATTAATATAGATTTATAAACTAGTCATTAATAATTCCTGTATGTAAATTTTCGTCCCATTAAATACCAATAAGCTTAGTATATTAAAAGTCATGTCAAAGAATGTGTTATTAAAGGCATGTTTTTTTTAGAATAAAAAATATATTTTTTATTTCTATAGAAGGACAAATGTGATATTTGTAACGTATAAATAATGGATTTTAAAGCATATAAGATGCTTCTCACCTATATAAAGTAGAGATAAATGTTACATTACTTGTCATAAAAGTAGCAAAATGTTAACAAAGAAGTAGTTTGACTTCTATACAAAATGCTAAATCACTGTTACTATACTAAGTGCCAAAATAGCATCAAAAGCAAAAAAGGGCAACGAGTAACATTTTGGAAACTATAAGAGGAGACCAAAAATTAAAAAAATAATAAAAAATGAGTAATAAATTATAACATAAAAGCATGTTTTGAGTTCAGGTTTTTGGTAAAACACTATGAATATTTTAAACAAGTAGAAAAAATATTTGAAGCATAAGAAATATATATAAAAAAAACACGAAAATAATTTATATGGAGAAATCGGTTTGAATATTGCAGTTGTTTCTAGACTATTAATAGTTGATCACTTTCTGGTGCTTATAAACCTGTGCATATAAGCATATAAGTCATAAATGTAAGCACGGTTGTCAAAATAAAAAAAGTTGTTTGTTGCAGTGGTGAAATCCTTTGATCAATAGAGACATTTTTTGAAAATTGATGGCATAACAACAAAGGAACTTACACTAAATATATACCATCAAGACATGGCAGCATGTCCCAGAAACGGTACAATTTGTATGATGGTAAATCGTTTTATAAAATATTATTTTCGGCATGATATCCAGACAAATTTAAATTAAACAATTATCTGTTATTCAAATTAACATTGCAGTCATAGTTTAGTTATAGGTTTGCACTAAGTTTTTGTTTTATATCATTGCTGGCGTGGGAGAAGAGAAACGAAAATATGCTTTGATACATTTTATATAAATATATAAGTGGTTTATCTTGGCCATCCTCTTTCCCAACTACTAAATATCTGTTTGTTTGATATGAAAAGAAACTTTTTGACCCCACAACTTTCACATATGTATGTATCAAAGAATAACCACAGAAAGCATTTAATCTTAAAGAAAAATTTTCATTAATCTTAAAAGGATCATAGTAAAAAAAGATCTGTTTCGTATATTATAATAAGCTGGATTTCATGATTAAAAATTTATTTAGATTACATTTTATTGCTAGCTGTCACAACTTAGTATTTCGTATTTTCTCAAATATTGGTTGAATTTTATAAAATTACTGATCAACCCTGACATGTCATTTGTCACTGGTCTTTTTCGAGGACCATTAATTATTGAGACACGTTCCACTAAACGGATTAACGTGTGATTTTCCTTAATACATGTAAGTGTTTAATAATTTTTTTAATGTTGTTTTTTGTGCTTGTATTCTTTTAAATATCTTAATTTCTGATCATTGTAAATTGTTCTGATGCACTATTTAAAGCACATTATAACAGGGCGATATGTCTAAGCAGCAACCTTCAGCTACATGTGTCCGTTTCTTAATTTAACTACACACCTACATTTTGATCTATGGGGCAGTTTATCATCTCGATAAAATTCCGAAAACTTTCCGGTAAATATAAACAGTTTCCCCCCCCCCCAACAAATCCCTACGTTTAGATTAGGTCTTTATTTCAAAGCATTTGCGTCTCTTATTCAATTAATGCTATTATTGGCGTCCGCGCCGAAGCGCGGCGCCTATTATGGAATGAGAAAGGGCGACAGCAACTTTTCGAGCCTTTTATAGTTGTTCATAATAAAAGCCGATCATTCCGATCGGTATGAGGGTGCTTGATTATTAATTAGTCGCGATATGTACAATGAATGGCGAACTGGACAATTTCGCAATGCAAACATTTTTCAAATGAAATAACCTTTTCCGTCAATAAATCGCGCTCTTCGGGGTATTTTTGTTTATTATCATTTTGTAGTACACAGTGGGTTAGTATGGTATGTTATTCCGAAAGCTGTTAATAGAATGATGAGTTGATGACATAAATATTCCGAAAAATCTATTTATAGAGGGATGTACTCCTATCGGTAATTCCCGGTCTCTCCCGGGATTTACTAGTGACCGGCGAATAGTACCACACGTTTATTGTCTGGTCTCTCCCGGTTTTGGAGTGGATGTTTGATATCGTTACAGAACAGAACAAATATTTTACAGATAAATGAGCTTTTTTTCAAAATGAATGTTTGTCACTTAGTTTGGTTACACTAATTAATAAACACAGATCAACTCTCAAATTTATTGATTATTATTATACATAGACATACAATTCGAAAAAAAAACAACACAAATCGCATGTTTTATTTTATCTATATGAGATAAAAACAATAAATATGTACAATAATTGAGAAAAAATGTACATTTTTATGGCATTAATATGACACTATCAACTTTGAAACATTTTAATTAATTTGTTATTCGTGTTTAGTAAAGATGCCGAGGAATTATTCAAAGTTACAAATCAGATTTTATAAATTATTCAATTGATTGTTAATTTAAAAAATGATAAAGAAAAATACAAATGTACATGTATATGGTTTAAGAATAAACAATTTTATATATTGAAAGATTAACCATGATTTACTGACTTTTTCCAGTTAAGTTTTGACTTATAATCGTCGGTCAATATGACAATTGAATTCTTAAAATAGTATTAAACGTAAAAACTCAGTATTAAAATAGCGCATAAAACACACACAAAAAAGAAAAGAAAACAATATTCATAAAATCTGTATTTTTTTTTATTAAAATAGATATTACAATTATTGTATAATAAACAATTATGCTCAACATGATCAACATGGTAATATAACAAGTGTCATATTGTTACTAAGTGTGAACAGATACCTTAAAAGGGGGTCCTCGCTAATAGCGATAACATAATAAGGGACAATTACACAAGTATGGTGTTGATCATGCGTTACACATATGGATATCCGTTGCTATTAATAACCACGATCATAAAGAAATAACAAGTAATATTCTAATTTCTAGCATGCCAATCAAAGTTATAAATAATGAACAATGTCTTTCGTCCGTTCATTCATAAGTGATATACAATTCTGGTAAAAACCAATGAACCATTGAAAAGTTTATAAGAATATCTTGTCATCATATATCTACTAGTTCATCTGCACCTGCTGCTTGGACGCCCTTTGATGCTTTGCATCAATGCTTGTGCTATAGATATAATGAATTCACTGCAAATCAATGTGCAGTGTACACATTATAAGTGAAATTGTGAGCGATATATTCTCAAATGTTATGTTCATTCTATTGACTCGATGAAAAGGATGCACATACGCTACTATTTACATGAAATAAGAAACAATGTTATTGGCAAAATATTTTTTATTGTTTTTATATAATGCGGATGTGTCATAACTTCTGACATGTTCTTATTTTCCAATTTGTTTTGTTGCATCCATTACTTGTCGTTCAAAACACATTCATTCTATTACTATGGGGATTAAATGAAATTTCATGAACATTTTGGGGATCTAAATATCTGTCTAATGGAGCACATCTGCTTCAAGATTCTATATTTAACACCGTTTCATGTTCTGCTCAAAAGACTTTTTCAAACCTACCCAGCAGCATTTTCAATTTTGCCATATAAGGAACTTTTTTACAACATATCTATTTTGGCTAATAGCCTATATTGTATGTTATATGTAGCATTTACAATTGTGTAACATAACATATACAAATAGAAGTACTTTATTGTTGTTGTTCTAGTACAGCTATTCTATACCCCATCATAACGTTTCGTTATTCAATCAGTTATGAAAAACGTTAAAAATAATAATAAAAATTTCAAATCTTATTCACACTAGTGCCGACTACAGAAATTTGTTGCAAAAAAGAAAGTATCTTTGGAGGCTAATAAGTGTTTTCGTAAAATTCATTTTTTTTTTGGGGCTAATTATTTCTCGGTTAAAATTCATATTTTAGGACGGTTCTTCATTTTTTGGGTTATTTTTATATTTGATTCGATTTTCCTATTATATTACTGTATATTACAGACTGTACTATTTCAGGATGATACATTAAAATATTTAGAGTTGTCAATGGGGGTTTCAACATTTTTTGCGAACTCCTAAATGGTATAAACTCTTTCACAAAATGAAATTTTCTATTGGGCAATTCTTACATTCTTATATATATAAAATGATAAAGAAAGTATTGTTGTGACTTTTTTTAATAGTTTCCCCTTTAAGTTTCATATTTAAGTTTTACGAATATTTTCAGAATCTTCCGATGCAAAATAATCAAATTGACCTAGTAAGTGGAAATTAACACGAAATCATTTACACAATCTGTATGCGTGAAACTAAAGCCCAACAAAAGTCAACAACTCAGTACATAGTCTTCTTAATATTTATTTATGACAGAAAGATATTAACAAATGTTCAAATTACAAAGCAGTCTTGTGTTTCAGAATAAACAACCGGTATTGCATTTAGACGTTGGAATTCGATACACCAAGCAAGGATAATAAGCTTAATAAAACGACAAGATTGTGGAAGGCAAGGATGGCGGTGGTTCTGAAAAAAAGGCTGATTACGTAAGAAAAACCGGCTATTGCTCTTAAAACCATTTGAGGAAATTTGCGTTGTAAAAAAAAAGAAAAATCAAATGCAGAAAAATTTCTATAATCACAAACATTTTAAATTTAAGAAAAATTCTTATAGTATACCCCAAAGGGTTTTTGCAATATCTCAGGAGGATAAAAATAATCGACCCAGGGGGTCTTGGATTGGGTCCAGTATGTTAACTATACATCAGATTCCTCAATGTTTAAAATGTGGGGAAACTTGTTTGTTAAATGATAGTTGACTTGTTTTTTTAAGAGTTATTCTTTTTGGAAAGGGGACGGGGTTTAAAAGCAATGCATATATAAAAAAAATAAAAATAGGTAATTTGAATTTGGTGTCAAAAGGTTTGCTTTATAACAATAAAGATTCATTTCAATGGCAATCTAAAATACATTAATTACTTAGATCATGATATAAAATATAGACAATAAAGGATATAAAATCGCATATCATGGTTTACAAGGATATCTATTTTGATATAATCTAATAAAATAAGGGCGTAGCAGATCGAACACAAGCCTCGCCAAATGTAACTGCGGGTCAGATGATATAAATGAAAATATGACATATCAAGTCATCAAATATTCGATACATGATGAAATAAAATGATATGTAGTGATTTATTGGATTAATATAAAACGTTTCCTCAATACAGATTTAGACTGTTGTATCGTCCTATTGTTTCAAGTATAAAGTTACAAAATTGTTGAGTAATGGTAGAGCATGGCTTACGTTGTTACCACGTGAGGATTATTTTAAACCTTCATTAATTTACTTTGATTAATACTGACCGAAATATGACAAGTTGCTTTAAATAATACATTAAATGAGCTGATTAAATGCGATTGATCTGGTGGTATTTATAGATTCCGTGCAATTGAATGTGAATTTATGACTTTTAATCTTGTCATGACATTTTGTCAGAATGATTTAATACCTACAACGTCGTCTGAATAACATTTTATGGACGTTTATAAAATTCTTATACCAAATCCGTTGTTTCATTTCAAACTAAAGGCAAAACTATTGAATTCCCCCTATCCCTTAGATATGGCACAACATTTTAAAAACGTTAAAAATAGCACGTCATATCATTTTAGTCGATGAATGACAATTTCATTCTTTATTCATTCTAACTTATAATGTATACTTAAAGTTGCATTTGATAAATTTCATAAAAACAGAAGAAATAGCGACATTTTATTAATAAATTGGGTTTCTTATCGACTCCACACCTTATTTTGGTGTCCAGACAACCAAAATGAGTTTTATGAGCATAAAAATGCGCAGCCTCATTGTGGCGAATTCGGGTGTAAAATTTCTATTAGCATGAGAAACTCCGCCTTCTGATCATCCGTAAATCAATATTAAATCAACAAACATAATTATTAGTAGCAGTCGTAATTTAACGGTATATTTCTGCATTGTAACGGATATTTTCATACAAATTTAATCTTTTTTAATAGATGATTATTTTTTCTGAACCCCAGGCCTAGTGCACCGTGAAGCTTAAACGGTTAAAGTGTATTTGCACAAGAAAATCTTATATGTTCTGTGTTCCGGATAGCAACTATAACACCGTGACGTAGCGCATACACGAGCTGATTATAGTCTTCATTTGCATGTCAATATTCGTATACGAACTTTAGTGTTACCGTGGGGTTTTCCATTTAAAATACTAATTTATAAACGATATTTGATGAGATTTACAACAATACTGTTAAAAAGGTTAATGAAACTGTAGAATGCTTGGCTTTTAGGCTGACGCCAAAAATAATTTTACATTTTTATTTAATGTAACTTTAAGTTTTAAACTAGTTAACATGGACACGTTATGCTCGTGTTTTAGAATAGTTCTTTTATCTAAGTGTTCTTCCACATTTTCTTAATGTCATATCGTATTTAAATATTTGTTAGAAATATTCGATGAATTTTGCATAGAATGGTCTTTGTATGACGCACAGCGGTGGTGGTTAAAATGCGTTCGGTGTGTTTGAAAACCTAAGGTAAACCTTAAAAGTGATACTTGTCTCCGAAACCAAAAGTTGTAACGCGGTTAAGTAGTTTTTATTTATAACATGATACTTGAATAACTCACGGGTAACAATGATTGAACAGTGCCGAAGTGGAGAAGCTTTTAACATTTACTTTACTGATACCTTTACTGAAAAGAATGAATAACCAAAGAGATAATGGTATACTGATAATAAGATTTTCATAACGGAAAAGAAAGTTCTTCGAATTTATTGTTGATGATTGTTGATAGACCTTTTTAGTAACTTTATTAATTTAGTAAAAAGTTGTTTTCTTTATTCCCAGTACTTATTTGCACCTAACGCAACATCAGTTAGTTTCAAACATAAGTTTCTTGCGACCGATTCCTAAGAAGATTCACAAGATTATGTGAAATGTTACTGATATATTTTCTTAAATTGATCAATCATGATATCTAAATGCACAATTGTGAGGGGAGTCATTTACTTATTTAAAACATTATACTGTAAACATGTTTGATATTGAACGTTTCTAGGAATATAAACCCCTACCTCATTGTATCGTTCATACCTACCATTGCTTTATGGATGGAACTTGCATCCGAGAAAAAAAACAATTTGATTACTTTGTATTTAATTTCAATCTTAACGCTTTGATATTCCATACAATTTTCAAGACTATACATTAATGTATGCATACTTTAATGTATAGTCTTGAAAATTGTATGGACTATCAAAGCGTTAGTACCCTGTATTAAATAACAATAAAAATTAACCAAGAAATAAAACTATTTAGAAGAGTACCTTAATGTAATGTTTTATACTAATTAGTGGTCGGGGAGTAGAATTGTTTAATATAAAAGAGTTTTTGCCCTCTAGAGTATTGAGGCAAATGCAAAGCAATAAGTGAAAATTGCACACCAAATTACTTTGGTGAGCTAATTATTGTATGTCTCTAGATTACTTTATGTTATCAATTTGAAGAAAATGTCAAATGTAAAATGATGAGAATAACATATTTGCTTGATTCGTAAGTTGTTTGTCAGCAAATTCACGTTAAATGCCATCCGGTATACTTATTACCTTAGACTGCAATGTATAAAAATTGTAAGAGTCTAAATAACAGTATTTATTACTTGCTGAAGATATATTCAATTATTTTTGCTATTCAAGAATCACATCAATCCAATATCAGCTTATTTCTATTATCTTTTAATATTGGAATCGAAAATTCATTCACTGTTAATATATTTAATCGTCATTTCAGAAAACGGTTTTATACTGTACTATAAAAAGAAAGAAGCCTTAGCCCTTCAAGTTTAATATAAACCCCTTTGAGGCTTTGGTGTAAATTCGAAATAATTGTACGGTTTCGACGTTTATAAAAATATATTTGTTTCTCTCTTGACTAGACTGTTAAATCGAATATACCAGATAATTAAAGTCTCAAGCGTGTCATTTCGTCCGCATCAGTTATACTCCCAGTCGTTAGTGCTTTTTAAAGGTGTGATCCATTCTTATATTGATTGTATTTTGAAACTTTCTAACGTTATACTAGGTATGCTCAAATTTAATATAAAAATTATTGATAATTACTATAGAATCTCTTTGTAAATATAATATAAACATGTTTTAACTCCACACAAAGTTGATGTAATGTTTAAATTTCTACACACTATAATGGCCACAATATGAATATATAATGTCAATAAAAACTTTTTAAAAAAAAAGACTAACTTTATTTGACCTGTAATAGGGAACGCAGTTTCTAATACATAATTTATTCATTCTCTTATTCAAATCAGACATATTCAGTAAGAATTGCATAAATTTCAATAAATTTCTGTGATTAAAATATTTTACTCTCAAGGATGAGCATAGTTTATCTTTAACTTGAATTGTGTTACCTTATTCGATAATTGTCAAGTAAACATGGCTGGGAGTAACGCAATCGATTTTATGGAAAAATCCGAAAAAATAATGCTTCGTTTTTAATATTCATTTAGCAGAATTTCTGGAACTTACAACAAAACCAGAGCTTACAAAATATTATCAGGTTTGCAATTAAAGTCACAAAGTAAAGAAATAATTATTGCAAGTATTGTAATGAAAATAAATTGAAATGGGTACATTGAACAATTTTTGTAAGAAATTATAACAAAACCATAAGCTCAAATTCGGGAGAAAACAAACAAACTTGATGACAAAAGTAAAACGCATTAAAATCAATGGTATTATCAGTTTGGTTATATCGAATCTCGCTTTATGTTGTTTTTGTCTTTTTGTTGTTGTTTCCACTATCTTGAAATATTATTGCTATAAGATTAAAGTTCATGTTATTACTCAATTCATCTTGGTATACAATTAGAGCACTGGTACCTTTTACCTATCAATCATTGTCCATATACAGATATTTGCTGATGATCCAATTATGATGATAAACTTATTAACGCAGGAATCATTGACCTTTTCCTACATTAATATTTTATGGCTATATGACAAAAGACTCTGTTATACCAATAATCTACATTGAGATAGTTCCTTCACTAAGCTACATAAATTGGACAGTATTTTGCATCGAGGATTGTTTGTAGAATGACATATGTATTATTAATATATAGTTTAATAACACATGTTAATACAGGTAATCAAATTAAATACCATTACCAAAATGTTTATGAGATTGTTAGTTAAGTTTTTGAATGAGGAACGTTATAAATTACAGGCACCTTGTTTGTTCTCATTGCTGTTGAACCGCTATTCTTCATTATTTTTTATCACTTGTAAATGCTATATCTCAAATTGTACATTTGATCATTTTGCTAGTCATTTTATGTTCCCGATTTTTGCCAGATGAATATCTTGCCTTTGGCCTCTTTGTAACAGTGGTATAAATTAACTGTCAGACAGCAATTAAATGAAGATAATTAGAAATGAAAGCTTAATTTTTCGGTAAAATCATCTGTTTGATATTGAATGTGACTCAAGCGAATAAAAATATTTATGCATCTTCTGGAAATGCTAAACATTAAAAATACACTTTTATCTTGTATGAATTAAGGAATGCATAATCTCTTTTTACTATTATCTCTTAACATTATGCAATTCGATATTAACAATAACTTCTTGGTATAAAAATTGATTTTACTTCTTCTCTGTAATATTTGTATAACAATGTGAAAATGTATAGTAGAATTGCTGTTTATTGTAGTACTCTGTAACAGACTGTATCATAAATACCTGAGATATATGTATTGTTTTACAAAAAACATGCATTAATAGACAAGTTATGTCAAAATATAATAAAGTTCAAAACATTTTCTTATACTTTGCATGCTGTAATCGTGATTCAAACAAAAATAAGACAACGAAACAAATGAAGTATAGAAAAATGGCAAGTTATGAAACATGTAAAAGATTTGCTCTTAAATAATGCAAGATATTTTATTTACATTAATTTATATTTTCAAATACACTGACGAGAATCAAAGTCTTATATTATACAGAAGATATGATATATTGTAATAAATAGTTATATTCATAAGGAATCTGTAGTCCAAAATGGTTTGCCTACATGAACAATGGATGGCAACTGATATGCAGTAAATACCAGGTTTTAACATAAATTTATTTTTTATTGACAAATTCTTCGATTTGCGTCGTGTTTATAAACACACATTTATAATATATTACGATCAACCCAGAATGAATAGTAATACCGCACGACTATAATTGAATTTTTATAGTAATTTAATATAATACCAAATGGTTTAAAAGTACAACAAATGTTATCTAATGCACTTACATGGGGATATTCCTCAATATAGATTAACATCTTCGGTCGATCGAACTTTATTCTATCTGATTTGTATCCACAATAAATTAGGCTAATTAGGCAGATCATGTCATCAACGTTTTTATCCGAAACATCGTCTTATATAACAGTATGTCATACTAGAAAATATTTGTAAAAAAGGTCATAAACATTACGATATATATCAGTTATATAAATCTGTATATCATAGATAATAATATAAATATTTATGAGATTATCATATAAATTAAGGGCATAGAATATCAAACATCAGTCTTGCCAAAAGTGTTTTATGAAACTACTAGTTCGGCTCAAAGAACGCTTTATCATTTGAAATAAAGAAGACCAGACCAGAACATTGATACGAAATGATTTCATTGATAGGTAATGATTAATTAGAGAATTATTGACATGTAATCATGTTAAAAAATCATAATATGTCGTCCTATTGTTACAAATACATCTTATAAAATTGTTGACTAATGTTAGTATTATTTTTTACTACAGGGTAATTAATCATGATCTTTTGTTAAAATAGACCAATAATGTTGTAAAAAATTAATGACAAGAGACAGATGGCGTTTTATCTCATAATATATTTTGAAACAAGACAACTGATATAATTATGTGATTTGCAATACTATTGCGTAATCGTAATTATAATTAAATACCAAACATCTGAATGACGACAATTCTTTAAAGTTAAGCTGTTGAATCATGTCAAAGAAAATATTAAAAGCAAGATTTAAGAGTTGAAAACTTATTTTACATTTTAATACAATGTTAATTGGAATAACTGGGGATTCTTAATTGGCCAATTTGAGTTTGCAAATTCAATAAGAACGTTCTACAATTGAGCTGTTCTGATAAAGACATTATTGTAATGCTACCGGTTGTTTTTTTGTTTTTGTTTTTTTATAAAATTGCAGCATTTCATAAACAAGAACACACAATTCAATTCAATTCAATTCTTTATTAAGATGATTCAGGCCACCAGCCCATACATCACAATAAACATAAAAAATAATTACATATTATAATACATAATCACAAAAAAAAAATGTGCAAATTTACAGTAATTAACATAACAAGCAAGACTCGTAAATCACAATAAACACAAAACATATTTACATATTATAACACAAAATCACAAATACGATCAAAATCTACAGTAATCAACATATTTACATATATAAACAAGTATATAAGTAGTTTTATAAATACGAAAATATAAAGAGTGACTATTTAATTTGCCTGTTCCTGCATCTTGAAGAAACGAAAAACAAGAAAAAACAGGAACAAGGTTGTATTAATTCAAATATGCCCTTAAATAAGGGAGATTACCTTTAAGTATTAAATCTAGATAATCTAGATTGTTGCTATAATCAATTGACATATAAAATTAATCAACATGTTAACACTGCAATAATGATGACCTCAGCTTTAGAGCATAATAAATAAACATAGCTAAACATTTTATTGTCTGTTCTTTTCTGGATGACATTAACACATGAAATTTGTTCAAAGTTGGATTATTATAATATTTTTTGTTAATATAATTTTCTCTTAGATGACTATAAGTTGAACAAACTAAAATAAAATGAAATTCATTTTCAATCTGGTCTTCACAAAAGAAACAAAATCTTTTATTTCTATCAATACCTACGTGTCTCCCTTTTTCAATCATTAAAGAGTGTGATGATGACCGAAGACTTACTAAAGCATTCCTAAATTTCTTGATGTCAACAATATCAAGGTAATTTTCATACTCAAACACTGATTTATAATTAATATAAGAAGTAAGTTTAGCATTTGAATGACATTCAACAGACCAATCTTGTAGATACTGATCTTTAAGCCTTAAATCGAGCTGTTTTAAAAATAACTTTATATTTGAAACATGCTGCTGTTCCCAAATATAACCAAAACCATTTCTATATAGAAACAATTTAACATTAGAAGCCCAATTTCTATATCCAATACTGTCATAATACAACAACATGTTGTAACATTTTTTGACATATCTATAATCTTGCATAGAAAGAACTCTTAGCCAAAATTTAATACAGCGTATACTACTTAAAATATGCATTGGGTATCTTCCACAGTCACCAACAATTACAGCATTACAAGAACGTAGGGGTGCATTCATATATCGTTTACATGCATACAACTGTATTTTTTCAATATTATACATATATTCAAGACCCTAAATTTCTGATCCATACAAAAGAATGGGGGCAATTTTAGCATCAAACAACTTAAAAAATACATTTTTTGACATAGGCATTAAATGATTCAATGAAGATAATAAGGAGACTAAAACTCTCTTAGCTTTATTAGCATTGTTCTCAGCCATCTTTTGCATCGATAGCTTACTACTAAACACCACACCACCATTGTAAGAAATCCAGCTATAAAGGTGTTATTTTTTGTTGAGATAATTGCTTACTGAAATATATGAAGAAAAATTGCATGATTGCTGATGTATTTGCAATTCAACTAATCACACTTTCATTGAATAAAAACTATAAAAGGAAAGTAATTTTATAAAAAATTATAATGTCTAATAATAACAATCATACAATTAATAGCTGTGAAACATTATCAAACGAAAAAGGCAGATACTTCGGCAACAACAATTTTTTCATTAATTATAAAACAACTTATACGCCTTCATTGTTATTTATTATATACATACACACTGTGCAAATTGATATATAATTATTTCGAATTTGTATGGAACAAAAAAGAATATTATAATTAGTGTCTAAGATAAAAAAAACTTATGAGATAAGACTTAGTGGTGATTATCATTACCGGTAATAAGTTCAAATGCGATTCGCTTTTCCCTATTCTTTTAAGTAAAGGACAAAACAGTACATAGTTCTATTTACAGACTTACGTCGCCTTGTTAACAATTAAACATAGTCACATAGCACGTGAAAAAACATACAACGTAAAAACCAACTTTTTTAATCAATAACGACAAATCTTGTGCAAAAGGGCAGTAACAAATGAATGGTGTTAGAAATTAATATGTGTCATAATGTCAATGAAATCGTAGTGGTGTTGATTTCATATTTAAATTAGTATACATTAATGTGTACAACGTCATTGGGTATATTTATGAAATTGGGTGTTTTATCAAATTAACAAGTTTCAAAGTTTCTGTAAATCTACATACAAACATGTTATAATTATTGGAAAAAAAGAAATTTACTTAAACTTTGTTTGCAAGGCTTCATAAAGTAACATAAGATTTCCTGCATTGTAAAATATCAACTTGCTGCAGGACATAGATAATGTTGGTAAATCATATATACTTTGACCTTAAAATGATTTATGTAATTTCATGTCAATTTATTGTGATTAATGCTTCCTATGGATTACCTTTCTTCCAGATTTTCATAAATGACTCTTCACGGTGTCTGAAAAATAAAAGTAAAACAAGATAAATAATTTGTCCTACGGTATAGGTGACAAAATTAAGCTATATATCTGCCAAGTCTTGTTGCACCTATATCCTTCAAGTGATTTTCTGTCAAATTTAATTGCGAAAATAAAATAACGATGACGATATTGCCCTTTCCAGAAATTATGTGTATGTTTTTTGTTGTTTTGTTGTTGTTTTTTCTTCATCTATTTAATGTTTGAAAAAGGAATCTATTGAATATTATAGATTTATTTCTAGTATTTTTAAATGGAATGTATTTATAATGCGAGTTTATATTGCGACTTGGCTGAACTTAACTTAGTCAAATGAGAAAATTCATCTTAACGACGACACCAAGCGAATTATTATACCAACAACATAAACATGATGCTGATTTTACATTTGATATGCATCATAATCAAACCAAAAAGGAAACAAATGGCAAGTGGGTTAATAAATCTGACTTTTGTTATTGAATTTTCAAATTAAACTGTATGACTATACATTTTATCTTGTGAAAGCATGCAGTTAGCAAAGACTTCTATCTTGATTCGTACGGTTTCTTAAACTAAATAAAATGTCTAGTGACAATATAAAATCATTACGACTTTAAAACAAGGTTTCCAATGACTAGAAGATGTTAAACCCTGAAGCAATTTTAATTTTGAATAATATATAAAACAAACTTTAATTTTTTGGATTATGTAAGACGTCACGATAAAATTTAATATCGCGAGAAGCTTTGTTGACTAAAAAAAAAACGAAATTGTTTTAGTTTTTGTTGTTGTTTTTGTCTTTTTTACCTTTTTAGAAAATAAAATGATAAGTTGATAATCATCCTCAGGGGTAATATATGTACGACCTTTCGCACTTAATGAGTTTGTTATTGTGATAAACGAGACAGCTTAGACCGAAAGCACTCTGCATCTGTGACATGCAAGCATATAGTGAGACAAAGATTGATATGCTATGAATCATGATACTCTAAACAAATTTTAATAACATTAAGACAGTTGTTTACAACATATACTATGTTGTGTTTATCATAAGTTCTGTGAACAGCAAACAGTCTCATTATATCCACCAATAACGCAAAAGTATTGTAAAAGGTATTGTAAAAAAAGAAACGCTAATTATGTGCAAGTCTATGGCCAAAACAAGTCACACGGTAAGTAAATGGAACATTTTCCAAAGCAAGTCAAATTAAAAGAAATGAATAATCATATGAGGATGCTAAGACGTTAATCGTCCCCTTTTTCTAGTAACGGGTTACTCCTGTCAAATTTCAATTCAGGAGTTACTCCACTAAAACCACCATTGACTCGGTGTTACATCTATGGAATGGACGTTACCTTCAATCACATTTGTCTGATTATTTATGATATGACATAAGTAGTTCGGCAAAATTATTTATTAATGCATTAGGTTTACTGAATATAAAAAACATCACGAAGAATTATGCGCAATTTTATTCAACATTGGCAAAAAACAAAAAATAGCTTCAATACAGTAGCCAGGTCGTCATTCTCACGAATGATTGTAGACTAGTACACTTTTTGTCTCTCTCGATTTATATTGTAAATTGACAATCCAAGTTTATGTTCTGAAACAGAAACTCAACAGATAAATGATATTATGATATTATGTATTATGTTATTTTTGAACACCAAGGCGAACACCAATGCTCAGTTTGATCTAAATGATAAATATAACATTTAATAGTGTCATCTCAAATGTAATTATTGTTGTTATTGTTGTTTGTATGATGATGAAGAACATAAAATTCTAGTGCAATGGCGATTATAACGGCAATCTAACGTCGGCTGTAAGAAGTTCATTTAAATCTTAACTATTATCTCAATAATAAATTGAAATGGGTACATTGAACAGTTTTTGTAAGAAAATTATAACAAAACCATAAACTCAAATTCGGTTGCAATG
Organism: Ruditapes philippinarum; assembly: GCF_026571515.1. Taxonomy (NCBI): domain Eukaryota; kingdom Metazoa; phylum Mollusca; class Bivalvia; order Venerida; family Veneridae; genus Ruditapes; species Ruditapes philippinarum. The sequence goes on along the minus strand of NW_026853740.1, from coordinate 187,375 downwards.
ACAGGGAAAGAAAACAAACAAACAAACAAACAAACAAACAAACAGGAAAAGTGAAACACAATAAATTCAATCATGTATCCACCAGTTTGGTTATATCGAATCTCGCTTTATGTTGTTTTTGTCTTTTTGTTGTTGTTTCCACTATCTTGAAATATTATTGCTATAAGATTAAAGTTCATGTTATTTACTCAATTCATCTTGGTATACAATTAGAGCACTGGTACTTTTACGTATCAATCATTGTCCATATACAGATAATTTTCTGATGATCCAGTTATTATTATAAACTTATTAACGCAGGAATCATTGACCTTTTCCTACATTAATATTTTATGGCTATATGAAAAAAAAAGAATCTGTTATACCAATAATCTACATTGAGATAGTTCCTTTACTAAGCTACATAAATTGGACAGTATTTTGCATCGAGGATTGTTGTAAAATGACATATGTACCGGTATTATTGATATATAGTTCAATAACACATTAATTAACACGTTAATACAGGTAATCAAATTATATACCATTATCAAAATGTTTATGAGATTGTTAGTTAAGTTTTTGAATGAGGAATGTTATAAATTACAGGCGCCTTGTTTGTTCTCATTGCAGTTGAGCCGCTATTCTTCATTACTTTTTATCACTTGTAAAAGTTATATCTCAAATTGTACATCTGATCATTTTGCTACTCATTTTATGTTCCCGATTCTGGTCAGATGAATATGTGACCATTGGCCTCTTTGTAAAAGTGGTATAAATTAACTGTCAGACCGCAATTATATAAAGATAATTAGAAATAAAAACTTCATTTCTACGGTAAAATCATCTGTTAATGATAATGAATTTGACTCGAGTGAATAAATATATGTATGGATCTTCTGGAAATGCTTTAAGCAGCATGCCTCCAGATTCTCGTGCTGATTTTCATGAAAATTTTGAAAATGTATTTAAAAGTAAAATACTGTGAAGTGAACAAAGAAAGTAATTTACACATTGCAAACGACACGTATAATCCACGTAAATTACAAAAAAAGAGGTCAAAATATACATAAATATCTCTTACTGCGTTAGTAACGCAGTAAAATTTTAGTGATTATTACTGTAGAATCATTCATTAATCGTACATAGCATGTAAATGGTTAATTAAATATTGAATCTTTTTTACTTTTCTTACGATCTTAATGAATTTTTCTTAAGATTAAATTTCTTGAAATATTTTGGCTAGTCTAGAGTCGTGCAGCTTTAGAAATTAAACTACACTGTTAGCTTGTATGAAGTAAAGAATGCATAATCTCTTTTCATTATTATCTCTTAACGTTATGCAATTCGATATTAACAATAACTTCCTTGTATAAAAATTGATTTTACTTCTTCTCTGAAATATTTGTATAACCATGTGAAAATGTATTGTTGAATTGTTGTTTATTTAAGTACTCTGTAACAGACTGTATCATAAATAACTGAGATTTGGGTAGAACTCGTCATATGTATTGTTTTACAAAAGACATGCATTAATAGACAAGTTATGTCAAAAATATTTTAAAGTTCAAAATAATTTCTTATACTTTGCATGCTGTAATCGCGATTCAAACAAAAATAAAACAACGAAACAAATGTGCTATGAAATATAGAAAATGGGTTAATTATGAAACATTTAAAAGATTTGCTTTTAAATAATGCAAGATATTTTATTTACATTAATTTATACTTTCAAATATGCTGACGAAAATCAAAGTCTTATACTATACAGAAGATATGATATATTGTAATAAATAGTTATATTCATAAGGAATCTGTAGTCCAAAATGCTTTGCTTACATGGATAATGGATGGCAACTGATATGCAGTAAATACCAGGTTTTAACATAATTTTTTTTATTGACAAATTCTTTGATTTGCGTCTTGTTTGAAAACACATATTATAATATGTTACATTTTGTTCCTATGATCAACTCAAAATGAATAGTAATACCACAATTTTTATAGTAATTAAATGTAATACCAAACGGTTTAAAAGTACAACAAATGTTATCTAATGTACTTAAATGGAGACATTCTTTAATATAAATTAATATCTTCGGTCGATCGAACTTCTTTTAACAATTATAATTCTATCAGATTTGTATCGGCATTAAAATTAGGCTAATTAGGCAGATCATGTCATCAACGTTTTTATCCGAAACATCGTCTTATTTAACAGTATGTCATACTAGAAAATACTTGTAAAAAGGTCATAAACATTACGATATATATCAGTTGTATAAACCTGTATATCATCATGGATAATAATATAAATATTTATGATATTATCATATAAATTAAGGGCATAGAATATCAAACATCAGTCTTGCCAAAAGTGTTTTATGAAACTACTAGTTCGGCTCAAAGAATGCTTTATCATTTGAAATAAAGAATACCAGACCAGAACATTGATACGAAATGATTTCATTGATAGGTAATGATTAATTAGATCAATATTGACATGTAATCATGTTAAAATATCATAAAATATCGTCCTATTGTTACAAATACATCTTATTAAATTGTTGACTAATGTTAGTATTATATTTTACTACAGGGTAATTAATCATGGTCTTTTGTTAAAATAGACCAATAACGTTATAAAAAATGACAACAGACAGATGACGTTGTATCTCATAATATATTTTGAAACAAAACAACTGATATAATCATGTGATTTGCAATACTATTGCGTAATCGTAATTATATTTAAATACCAAACATCTGAGTGACGAAAATACTCTCAAGTTAAGCTGTTGAATCATGGCAAAGAAAATATTAAAAGCAAGATTTAAGAGTTGAAAACTGATTATACCTTTTAATACAATGTTAAATGGAATAACTAAGGGTTTCCTAATTGGCCAAATTGAGTTTGCAAATTCAATAAGAACGTTCTACAATTGAGCTGTTCTGATAAAGACATTATTGTAATGCTTCCAGTTTTTTGTTGTTGTTGTTTTTATAAAATTGCAGCATTTCATTTAAAGAACACACACCACCATTGTAAGAAATCCAGCTTTAAAGGTGTTATTTTTTGTTGAGATAATTGCTTACTTAAATATATGAAGAAAAATTGCATGATTGCTGATGTATTTGCAATTCAACTAATTACATTTTCATTGAATAAAAACTATAAAAGGAAAGTAATTTTATAAAAAATTATAATGTCTAATAATAACAATCATACAATTAATAGCTGTGAAACATTATCAAACGAAAAAGGCAGATACTTCGGCAACAACAATTTGTTCATTTATTATAAAACAACTTATACGCCTTCATTGTTATTTATTATATACATACAAACTGTGCAAATTGATATATAATTATTTCGAATTTGTATGGAACAAAAAAGAATATTATAATTAGTGTCTAAGATAAAAAAACTTATAAGATAAGACTTAGTGGTGATTATCATTACTGGTAATAAGTTCAAATGCGATTCGCTTTTCCCTATTCTTTTAAGTAAAGAACAAAACAGTACATAGTTCTATTTACAGACTTACGTCGCCTTGTTAACAATTAAACATAGTCACATAGCACGTGAGAAAACATACAACGTAACAACCAACTTTTTTTAATCAATAACGACAAATCTTGTGCAAAAGGGCAGTAACACATGAATGGTGTTAGAAATTAATATGTGTCATAATGTCAATGAAATCGTAGTGGTGTTGATTTCATATTTAAATTAGTATACATTAATGTGTACAACGTCATTGGGTATATTTATGAAATTGGGTGTTTTATCAAATTAACAAGTTTCAAAGTTTCTGTAAATCTACATACAAACATGTTATAATTATTGGAAAAAAAGAAATTTACTTAAACTTTGTTTGCAAGGCTTTATAAAGTAACATAAAATTTCCTGCATTGTAAAATATAAACTTGCTGCAGGACATAGTTAATGTTGATAAAATCATATATTTTTTTACCTTAAAATGATTTATGTAATTTCTTGTCAATTTATTGTGATAAATGTTTCCGTTGGATTACCCTTCTTCCAGATTTTCATCAATGAATCTTCACGGTGTCTGAAAAATAAAAGTAAAACAAGATAAATAATTTGTCCTACGGCATAGGTGACAAAATTAAGCTATATATCTGCCAAGTCTTGTTGCACCTATATCCTTCAAGTGATTTTCTGTCAAATTTAATTGCGAAAATAAAATAACGATGACGATATTGCCCTTTCTATAAATTATGTGTATGTCTTTTTTGTTTTTTTTTTTTTTTTCATCTATTTAATGTTTGAAAAAGGAATCTATTGAATATTATAGATTTATTTCTAGTATTTTTAAATGGAATGTACTTATAAATGAGTTGATATTGCGACTTGGCTGAACTTAACTATGTCAAATGGGAAATAGGCTAATCAATGAAATAATAAGGGTAGACATAATTGCAACAGAATTTCTGTTGACACTGTACGAAAGCACATACTGTAAAAAGTACTTTGAAAAAAAATCCCCAAAAATCCAACAAGCAATAAATGTGTAAATGCAATTTAAATAATGTTAATTTTTACCAACTTTACAATGGCCAATAAATTACACCATACACGAAATACTTCGAATGACGTAGAGAAATATGACGTCACAAGTAAAACTATCATGGCGGTAAATGGTAAATATTGCGGGGTGAAATTATAATTTACGTCTGTATCGCTGAATATAGAGGATCAAGTATATTATCAGGTATGTAAACATTTTGCTGTCATATAATTAAATATTTAAAATCATTAACAAAATATTGCCAAGTTGTATTATAAACACTAGATGGCCTTTTGTTATTTCAATTTACAGGTAAACAAAATGAAATTCGTTACAAGTTAGATCTACTTAAAAATTAATTTCATAGTACCATTAGAACGTAAAAGACACTACTGTATTCACAAAAATGATTTAAAAATATATATAGGTAGTAGTTTTGGGTGTGTTATGTTTGAGAAAAAAATCTACGGAAGCAAATTCGGGACATCAAATCAATCATTTGATTGTTAATAACATCTTTCATTTCTCGTCAAAATTGGTCAATTGCATAAAAAATATGCAAGGGGAATGTCTAACAATCAATATTTTTTTCAGATAATAGATGAAAGATTGTGTACCCTTTTGTTAAATGGATTCAAAAGATGTTTAAGCTGTCCTTCAAACAAGAACGTATGCTATTTTAAAAGGTTGGTATTCTTACATGATTCTTTCATTAAAGAAGATATTAGCAAATTTGGAGTTTTGACACATTTGAATGTTTGTTTTGACCGCATATTATCAAAATTTATGTTTATTTACTTATTTTGGTGTGTGAGCATGTATTTGAATAGAATTCCAAAGAACTTGAAAAATTTGTCTTGTAATATTTTCGTGAATGATTTCTATATAAAATGATGATATGGGTCATATATTTTTGTGTCAAAAATACACGGAAGCTTGTAATAGAGATTTACAGCTTGTACGGATAACGATAGCCGGAGACGAACAACGGTTATAATATTCGGGGGTTATCTCAAAATATGTATCATTCAATTAAATACAGTAAGTGCTATAACCTTTTTATGGCAAGTAAGATAAGTACAAATAATATTATACAGTTGTTTATTTATTCATACACTAGAAATTGGCCTGTAACGTATAATCTCTGCTATAGCGTGTTCAAGACATACACAGTATTTTACTATTCTGTTAAGTTTTAGGCACTTTCTCCGCCGTTTAGGCCCCTATTTACGGCGTATTTGAGCTGACGTGTATGGTGTCATAATATGGGCATAAGTCGGATAAATTTTATCGACAAGTTCAACGCACTCTTGTGTAAATGGTAAATAAGTGCCGATCTGAGGTAACAGTAATACTGCTTGGCATCAATACAGTGACCAGGAAGCCCTCTCCGTATATATCTTATATTCGATGTCCCGAATAAAATTGTTCTTGTGTTTCATTCATGTATAGGGCTACTGATACCAATTGCTATCACGGCTATTGAAATTATGTTCCAGGTGCCTCTCATGGCTAACCACTCATGAATCTGTGGCAAAACGAAAAATATTTTAGTCGTAGATAGAAAATCGGGATAACATAGCATTGTCGCACTTGGCACTGATATGTTGAACAATGACGAAAGCATCATAAACTTCTGGTATGTTCGAAACCACATAAGCACAAAAAGAACTCTGTTTCTTGCAAGAAGTTTAAGAGGCTTGTATGATGAAATACGAATAGTTTCTAACAGATCTAAAAAATGTCTCAGCAGTTCCCCCGGTCACTTGAAAGAGATAAAAGAAAACACATTTCTGCCACTTAAAATGTCTTTAACGATTCCAAAAAATATATAACTTATATTTAGTATCGGGTTAGGCGATGCTCGAATGAGTTCTAAAATCATGCAAATAAGTCCAAAGTAATTGGTGATGTCGGGGAAGCCTTAACCAAAGCCGGTAAAATGTTACTTATTGCTTTGATTGGTTCATTGTCCATTGTTACCTAAAATAAGACACATGTATGCCTGGAATTTTTTTATATTCATTTTGATGTGACATAAAAAATGTGTTGAAATAAGTTTAGCCATAAACTACTATTATCTTTTTGTACCGTCATATTGCACAATTAAGTATTCATATAAAGGGAAATTTCCCACACGGAATTCACATGGGCAATGTAACACTAATGTTTGTCGATATGTAAAATGGAAGGTGGAAAAAAAGACACAACAGAACATTAAATCTGTAATTTTCACACTAAAATTCATATTATGCTTCTCTAATCGGTTTACCCTTTTGCTTTTTGTTATCTTGTTACAATCAAATATGCGCATTAAACGTCTTTTGATATCCTGCTTTTAGTTTCGGTCATCTTGTACAGGAATGGCATTAGATGCTATTGCCCCCCATCTTCAGAATGTCGGGATCGACACGAGAGAACACGAGGCCAGTCAAGTAGCAGCTCGGTCACATCAGGATAATCAACCAGGAACAGCTGATTTAATGGAAAACATTGCTAATGGACTAATGGATCATCACAAGATGAAGACCTTACTCCCCCACGTACACAGAAACGAGGCCGCTTGCTGAGATTATTTGGGAAAATCAATTATTTTACAACGATTTTATTAAAAACAAAGTTCAAAAATTGCTTCACCAGCTTGATGCCGAGAAATATTCTGATGAATCAAATTAGATATTCAGAAAACGCATATGAACGGCTTTTGTAATAGAAATAAATGCAATTACTATATTTGGCTTGGCCTTCTGTTTCTTTAAAAAAAAGAAATCATTTTGAAACGGCCCCTTAAAAAATAGCCGTCTCCGTCTTCGTCTATCGGTATCGGCTCAAGCTAAAAATCTCTAATAGTATTATTATATTGCTCTTTAAATGAGACGATTTAATTTAACTGACAGTAAACTAAAATAGTTTCTAAATGAAATATTTGTGTCTTAAATATGAAAGTTTAATGCCTTGGCAAAGTTGGAATCCATATTGTTTCGGATTAAATATTTCAGATTAAAGGTTATGTACGACTAGGTGACAAGAGTTGCAAGAATTTCTAATCTACACCTAACCAAGACGATATGTTTCCTGAAAAGGTTTGTATTCTAGAAATGCACAAAAACATCTGCATTTAAAAAAGGAAACTTGTTGTTTAATTTGTCATATCAGAATATTGACGACAATGGTCTGCAAATCGGAATGTATAGTGATAGAATTTACAGATAAATTGCCAATTGTTTGTCTGAAAAATAAAGATATCAATGTCATATAATTAAGTTTCGGTTGTTGAAAAATACTTTAAATAGTATATTCTAGCCAAAACTAACAAGCAACATTAAAATAATGTGAAAACAGAATGTACAATCATCTTTATAGTTTCTTATTTCAGATGGAAGTTTACGCACCTGTCTGTGAGGAGGGCTGCAATGAATTTTAATCTATTGTTTTAACAATAGTGTTTATTATAATTTGAAAAAGGTAAGTATTTCTGCATTATTTTCATAAAAGAGAAACAGATACTCGAAATTACTTATACCAAAATATTTTCAACACTGTCATTGTTTTACTTTAAATTATGTTATGGCAAATTATTTAATTTACTAATTCTTTTCTGTTTAAGGATCTATGAAGGCATTTGTGCTTGACTTGTTTTAAGTTTAAGTTTTACTGTTTGACAAACTGTATTCTGGAAGAAAAATGACTAAAGTAGTAATCTGTTTCTGATTTCAGATGGAGGAATGCCCTATTTGCAAAAAAAGTTTAGAGGACAGCACAGCTCACATGCGCCTCAGTGAAAAGGGGGTCATTGGTATTTAAGCTGCCAGTGCATATTCACCAACTGTAATTAAAGTTCAACCTGGAAATTATGTTCATGTCAAGTATAGGAAGTACCTCACTCCACCTCAAAGGAAACTGAATGAAAATAACGAACAAGACACTAAAAGAATTCTGCGTACACGTACAAATAATTTTGATTTTAAGTCTCGTTGTCTGTTTTGTACAAATTATGCAAAGTGTTCTTCAAAGACAAGAAAAACGCTCTAATGACATTTTTCCTGTGAGAACACTTGATTTTCAAAATAAAATTACGGATATCAAAGTAGAAATGATCTTTGGGCAATTGAAATTCATTCAAGGTTGAACCAAGTACTTGACTTACCAGCCGCAGAAGCCATATACCACCAGACTTGTAGTGTTAATTTTAGAACTGGTAAAGGCATTCCCAAAACACTAATTGAACTGAATACAAGCACAAACTCTATGAAATTTCCTGGAAGACCAACAAATGATGACACGGCAGAAGCCTTTAAAGCGGTTGTTAAATATATTGAAAATAATAAAAATGACAGTTTGACAATTAGTGACTTAGTTAAGAAAATGTTTGAAATTTGTGGAGAAAAAAAGTTATTCTGCCAAATATATGAAACGGTAATAAGTAGAACACTTTGGAGAGTCAGTTATTGTGAGCAGTTTCGATGGAAAGAATGACATTGTTGCATTGAGAGATAGTGTTTATTCTATTGTCCATACATGTTACACATCTTTAGTTGAACTATCTGATGAGGAAAAGAAAAGGGAAATCATTGAGACTGCCGCAAAACTTATAACGGCCGACATCAAAAGTATAGCCAGCGTCAGAGACAAGTATCCTTCTTTCACTGACATCTCATCAAAGGAGGAAAACTTAAATGTTTTTCCAGACAGTTTAAAAGGTTCCTTAAAAATTTTTTTCTGACAAAAATCATATTAAAACTGCAACAATAGGAAAAAGCTTGATGCATTCATGCAGACCACAAGGCTTGCTACCACCTCTTCAACATGGTCTAGGTTTCAAACTCCATCATCATTTTGGATCCCGTTTTCTTATTATATAGACACTTTAAACAGCCTTGGATTCTGTTGCTCCTATCATGAAGTACAGAAGTATGAGACAAACGCGGCTGCTGTTCTGTCAACCGATATTCCATGCCAAGAAAGCAGTTCGCTTTTCTTGCAGTTTGCTGCTGATAATGTGGACCATAATTTAGGAACAATAGATGGTCATAACACGTTCCATGGAATGGACATAATAGCTATGTCTTCTCCGGTTGCAGATATGTTTGTGATCGTTCCGAGAGTTGATGTTTCTATTGATAAAATAGCTGCTCTCAATAAAATCAACACACGTGCCTTCATTCAGTCTCATTCATCCCAAAACAGCTTAACCTTCAGTAAACTACCTGAAAAGCAACCCTCATTACAATGTGAACCTATTGATATGCTATGTAAACTTGTTTGGCCCGTCAGAGTTGGTCAGGTTTCATGCAGGCATTTAACAAAGAAGAAAGTGAGTTTTATAGGAAATCGTCAATTACCTTTATGGCAATGAAAGATACCAGAAATCTCCAGTATTAATTTTTGACCAGCCACTATATCAAAAAGCAAAGGACATTATATTGGCACAGACATCCACAAGCCTACGGGATAGTTTTGAGACTTGGAGGATTTCACAACGAAATGAGCTTCCTCGGCTGTATCGGACACATTATGACGGGATCAGGTTTGCAAGATGTTTTAGAAATTGCTTATGCACCAAACGCTGTAACAAATATGATGTCTGGTAAAGCTGTTCAGCAAGCGACAAGAGGGCATATGCTGATGGACAATGCATTGAGAGTGTAGGACAAAAGCGCCCCCCCTGTCTAAAAATGACAAAGTGGACAAAAGCCCCCCATGAAATTTACACACAGGACAAAAGACCCCCCCCCCCATCAAAAATACAGGTAGGACAAAAGCCCCCCCATCTTTTTTCACACGCACAGGTGCTCAAATTCATCAAATTTTACACAAACTTTGGAATAAAAATGAAAAGAATTTGTTTTATAAGTTTATTTTTAATGTATATATTGAAGTGATAACAAAGTATATGATTATAGATTAAATAATGCATGCATGCGATACTGAATTCATAGCTTTTCATATACACAACAAGGGTCAGAAGAGTAGTAATGTTTAATCACTTTTGTAAAGGGATCAAATTTATATACTTGGCACTATGTCACCTACATGTGATGTCCATACATATCTTTTAAAAACACAAAAACACAACTTTAATATACTATATGTAAATTTGACTGACCATTGGGGGGGGGAACTTTTGTTCTACCTTTACTTTTTATTGGGGGGGGGGGGGGTTGTCCTATGTGTAAATTTCATTGGGGGCTTTTGTCCACCTTGTCATTTTTAGACGGGGGGGGGGGCTTTTGTCCGGGGGGGGGCTTTGTCCGTATCCCATGGATTGACACTGTTTCTTTTAGAGTTAAAAAGCCCCATAGAATTGAATCGGGTGAGCATGGAGGAACACATTCAAAAGTATTTATAGAACAATTTTCTCATGACCGTGTATGTTGCACTTACTGCGGTTAATGCTCTTTCAAAACTGTCATTGTGTTATATAAAATGCTACTTCTATACGTTATTTAAAATTCATGCACTTTTTACCGGATTTGTCTGTAGAACATTTGTTATAAACAGAGATCATATGAACGGATATAATGAAAAACAATTTGTTTAACAAAAACTTGTCTGACATTAATGAAAATACAAAATGAAAATTTGCTTGTACTGAATGTATGTTTTTTGTATTATGTCTATGGCAATTAATTCTAAATTATAGCAGTCATTTAATATACATTGCATTGATTTCATGCAACAACATGTATATACATTAGCTATCGATGTACTGTTTGTGTGATTTTTATGCTTATCGAAGTATTGTTTTAGTATACTTGGCTGTCCTTATAGTTTTTATCTTACCGATAGATGTGTCATTATTTGAGCAAATCTCATTTTCAATAGAAAGTGGGTGGGGTAATTATTTAGTATCATATTTGTAATTATACTAGTGACTATAAAATGTTCACATACAACAATGTGCTAAGATATCATTCTTTTGCATTTTTAGTTGTTTTTGTTGCAAATATATTACATAAAACTCTGTTTATATATGCAATTAAAGATTTTTACATAGCAAAGTCATTTACTTCTTATTGAAGATAATTTTAAAGTACAAAATACATCCTATAATTGAAGGGTCATTATTGAAAAACGGCATGAGCAACAAAGGAGGACTTTTTGCTTATGGTTGTACACATCTTACTGTACAAAAAAACAACAAGATAAATTCTGTTGCAATTATGTCTAGGTTGGCCCCATATTTTTGTCTCGTTGATTAGCCTAAAAATATACATCTTAACGACGACACCAAGCGAATTACTATACCAACTACATAAACATGACGCTGATTTTACATTTGATATGCATCATAATCAAACCAAAAAGGAATAAAGGGCCAGTGGGTTAATAGATCTGACTTTTGTTATTGAATTTTCAAATTAAACTGTATGACTATCCATTTTATCTTGTGAAAGAATGCAGTTAGCAAAGACTTCTATCTTGATTCGTACTGTTTTCATAAATTAAATAAAATGTCTAGTGACAATATAAAATTATTACGACTTTAAAACAAGGTTTCCAATGACTAGAAGAATTTAAACCCTGAAGCAATTTTAATTTTGAATAATATGTTAAACATACTTATGTAAGACGTAACGATGATTGTTAACTATAAAACGAAATTGTTTTAGTTTTTGTTGTTGTTTTTGTCTTTTTACCTTTTTGGAAAATAAAATGATAAGTTGATTATCATCCTCAGGGGTAATATATGTAAGACCTTTCGCACTTAATGAGTTTGTTATTGTGATAAACTAGACAGCTGAGACCGAAAGCACTCTGCATCTGTGACATGCAAGCATATAGTGAGACAAAGATTGATATGCTACGAATCATGATACTCTAAACAAATTTTAATAACATTAAGACAGTTGTTTACAACATATACTATATTGTGTTTATCATAAGTTCTGTGAACAGCAAACAGTCTCATTATATCCACCAATGACGCAAAAGTATTGAAAAAGGCTTTGGTAAAAAAGAAACGCTAATTGCAAGTGCAGGTCTATGGCCAAAACAAGTCACACGGTAAGTAAATGGAACATTTTTCAAAGCAAGTCAAATTAAAAGAAATGAGTAATCGTATAAGGATGCTACGACATTAATCGCCCCCTTTGTGTAGTAACGGGTTACTTCTATCAAATTTCAATTCAGGAGTTACTCCACTAAAGTGACGGTGTATAACCACCATTGACTCGGTGTTACATCCATGAAAGGACGTTACCTGCAATCACAATTGTCTGATTATTTCTGTATGATATGACAGGAGTAGTTCGGCAAAATTATCTATTAATGGATAAGGTTTACTGAATATAAACAAAAAAACATCACGAAGAATTATGCGCAATTTTATTCAATATTGGCGAAAAACAAAAATTGGCTTCAATACAGTAGCCAGGTCGTCATTCTCACGAATGATTGTAGACTAGTACACTTTTTGTCTCTCTCTCTCGATTTATATTGTAAATTGACAATCCAAGTTTATGTTCTGAAACAGAAACTCAACAGATAAATGATATTATGATATTATGTATTATGTTATTTTTGAACACCAAGGCGAACACCAATGCTCAGTTTGATCTAAATGATAAATATAACATTTAATAGTGTCATCTCAAATGTAATTATTGTTGTTATTGTTGTTTGTATGATGATGAAGAACAATAAAATTCTAGTGCAATGGCGATTATAACGGCAATCTAACGCTGTAAGAAATTCATTTAAAACTCAACTATTATCTCAATAAATTCTTTGTCAAATGAATATAAATTACGGGTCAAGAATTCCACGCAATGATTAATTAAAAACTTGATAATATTCAAAAAATGTTTAACAATAACATTATATAAAAGCAAAAATTAGTAACAAATAATAAGAGAATATTGAATAAATACACAGAAAAGAAAGTAAATTAGAAAATTTTATCTTAGAATTTTATCTTACCTAAAACTTCACATTCATGTACAGACAAAAGCATTGCGCTGTCATCTACAAGGACAGCATATAGGTAACAGTTTTTGACGCCGTTATGTGAACTAAGATGTAAAATGTTATATAAAAGTCAATAAGATGAGTTAATTATCGCAGCGATGTAACTATATTTAGATCACATCTCAAGAATGCACTAAAAGTCTGATAAAAATCATGTAGCGCTGACAAATGTTACTATTTCAGTGTGTCATTATAAATGATTCGAAATAACCGGATTAAGATTATCCCTTTGGCACAAGACTACTTAAAGCATTTGGTTTACATTGTTTCCAGGAGGAAAACCTGAATGTTAATGGCAGTATGTCATTGATTGAATTATTTTAACGGTTCTTGCAACATTTATCATAAAAGAATGTGATATAATCATTGAACATAGACTAAGAACAAACTCAATTTTATGTTTAATGGATTTTCTTATTTGATCAAAGGAACGATTTGCTAGGGTTTCTTGAAGTTTTGTCAAGAAAGAAAGAAATATTTTCTGTGACTGGAACTCGTTTGCACCGAAAAACTTCAATTGAAACGGAGAAGCAAATTCAAAGATTCTAAAATAAAGGAGTTTCATGTTTCAAAATGTCAATGGACGTTATTAATTACAAATGAAGACGTACACGTTATTTATGCTGTTTAGAGGATGCCACTTGGTAAAGATCCTGTAACTCAAATTTTCTTATGGTTTTACATCATAAATCTGATGCTCAAATGAAGATGTTTCAATATTGCAAGTTCAAAAAAGCATTATCTGATACAATATTTTAAAATTTACATTTCACGTAAATAAAGGTAGGTTATTAGAAATCTATTATCTATTCTAAGTCTAAGCCAAACTTTTCAAAAAGAAATGAATGCATAGATTTTAATGATTACTTATAATGCAAATAAACATTTGCAGTACATATTCAACATATCCTTGGATGTTTGGAAATAGTTTTTTGAAGAATAATTATAATATACATATATAAACAATCACTTAAGTGTTGTTACATCGTAAATTGCAACAAACATGATATTTAAATAGTGCTGAGTAATTATTTTATAGATAAGACAAGTTATAAATGCAGATAATTATTAACAATATAAAATCTGTCTCACTATAACAAATAAACACAATACATACATTTGATTACCCTTGAATATGTATTGAACTATCCAATTATGTGACGTTGAATTATCGGGCCAGTATTTTTAAAATGATAGCAAGACAGAAGTGTACCTATTTGAAAATTGTATAAAACCATTGGAATTACATATGTTTATGATGAAAAGAGGGTGCAAGTCATTACATAAATGTCTTTGAGACGGATTAGTAATCGCATCAACATAACTGTTAGTATAACGAATCTTGAGAATGCACTAAACGTCTGCATGAAAAATGTATAGGTGGCAAATGTTTCTATTACAAGGTTGTGAACTAAGACAATATTGCTCGTGGTTGGATTAAGATTATCCTTCTGGCATTTGACATAAAAAGATAACTATTTAAAGAATGGTAAGAATGAGGTGTTTCCTGACAATTGTCTTATCTTATTATAACTGGTGTTAGTTGACCGACATTATTATTGTAATAGGTGATTTTCTGAGCAAAAATAGCTAAACGATATTTAGAAAAAAATACATAACAAAGGAAGAGCGATTCTTACAATGATGTACTTAGTTTTATTCGAAATTTGTATAGTAAAGTCCATTACAAAAGTGCTAGTCGCATTGATTTGACCTAAAATATGTTCAATCTTGTTATTCATGTAGATCTAATATAATATCCATATATCAAAAAAGATTAAAAATAGATTTTTGTGTGATTTTTTGTTACATTGTTATTGGACAAGGTATGCAACATCCGTGTATGAAAATTATGGGTATGTCTGTTCTTGTAAATCGACAGAGTGGTAATATCGTCGGATTTTCGCATGGAATCAATGCAATATATATTTTTCTATCACAATTGATTATGAACAAATCTTTTTTTACACGCAAATTACAGCAGTAAACCCCAAAAGCAATAAATCATCAGGTCCGAAAGATAAGACCATGACATGTACATTGTAGCCTGGTATTTACGCTTAAAATGCATAAACAAAGAGATCAAATGGGTCGAACACACATGCAGACAACTGGATTTTAGAATAACTTTAAATGGTTATATGCTCCACGAGTGACACAAGTCCTATGTTCCTGTATTTTAAGAAAGATTCTACATGTAGAAGGTAATTCCTATATTGGAAGTGTTCTCCCCCCAACAGGTGCGAGGTTCCCCGTTCCGCTCTATGTTTATGTATGCGAATGTATTACTACCTTCTAAAATATCGTCTACATGTAGAATATTTCTTTGCACATAACATAGTCTTATGGCGTACAGAATGAAACGTGATGCTATGTGAAGTTATGAAACCAAAGTTGTCCTTGTTTGAATGTGGCACGTTTTATTATATGCAATGGTTGCGAAAGAAATATAATAAAAGCTTTTTAAATTCTTTTACTAAATTACCATCACGACATTTATAACATTTCTCTTTCGGTCTATGACTTGAGAGAGAAAGTAAGAATATATATATAATTCCCTCAAGATTTATTTTTCTAAAAATGACATTAAATTTATATAAATTTATTGCAAACTTAATGACACCAAGGGCGAAAACTATGATACTATGTTATGATATTGTCTACTAAAAGCAGACATCAAGAACATTTTATAATATTTTTATATAACAAGAGTGCAATGAAATCGACATTAATGCGAAATCAAACAACGGATACATTGCATAATTATAGATTATTTGTTCATGGTTGTTATCATAACATCACGCCATTTTTTGTTATCTTTTCATGTTGCTCCCTTGTTAGGTTGATAATTTGCTTCAAACGCCAAGAAAGGATGGACTGATTTTATCATTATTCTGGTTAATTTTTATTATATGTATAAACACATTTCATGTATATCACATATATCATGTTTACATATACTTCTGTCAGTCTCAAGGTAGCTAAGAACTTCTGTTGTTTCAAGTTTGTTTGTTTTTTGTTTTTGTTTTTCAAAAATAAAGATATAGCCGAATGTTATGTTCGTCAATGAGACATGTTCCAATAACTAATTTCTATGGTGGTTGATTTGTACCATTCGTGTTTTCGCCCCGTGACCCCGCCAAGTGAAAAGTCGAAAATTAACAAGTTAAAATGGCGGAGGCGCGCAGCGAAAACACGCTAATTAGCGAGGGCGCGGGGCAAAGTTTAATGAATAAAATTTCGCCCTGCGGGGTCGCGGGTCGAGATTTAAGAAATAAAACGTTGGGAACGCGGAGTGAAAACACGCTTATTAGCGCCACCGCTAATAAGCGTGTTTTTGTTCCGAGCCATTTTAACTTTTAAATAATCGACTTTTCGCTTGGCGGGGTCGCGCGACGAAAACATGCTAATTAGAGTTTTATTTATTTTACTTCGCTCCGCGACCCCGCCGTTTAATTTCTTAAAACTCGCTCCGCGCCCCCGCGGTGCGAAGTTTTATGTATTAAACTTCGCCCCGCGCCCTCGCTAATAAGCGTGTTTTCGCTGCGCGCTCCCGACATTTTAAGATATTAATTAACATATTAAGTATCGACTTTTCGCTTTGCGGCGTCGCGGGACGTTTTTGCGACGGACGCGCTCGCGTCCAGAGCTAAGTCATCTACACATGGGATTTCGTCGGCTACAATCGCGCAAAGTGTCCTCAACCGATTAACAGCCCAAGAAATAGTACATGAATTTGATCGTTCAAAACTCCCATACTTTGTCGGGATATCTTAAAATCTTCCATATTTAGCCTTTTTCAATTTCAAATAAAGTTATCCAAGTTAAAATATGAACGTATATGATTGATAAAAACGTTGTAGTCCCGTAGTATTATTGCGCAATATGCAAATTACTGCCGAAACGAATTACCGCTGTCGAAAAACTATATATATTATACTATAATAAAGGTGAAAGCTCTGAGTTCCAAGAATTTTTTAGTAGGAAATAAATATTTCTACATTATACAAAACATTATTATTAACAAATCAAAGGTTTTTCGTGACTCTAGGATAACTCGCGCATTAATAAAAGAAGAACTATTTTCGTGACTCATACCGCGGGTTTAGCTGAATATTCAGCAGTTATTAATAAATTAGATACAGTACAATGGTTAGTATAAATATCTATTTTTGAAAATGCATGTAACAAGAGAGTTTTTCAACACTTTACCACCATGTAGTCTGTCATGTTAAGGAAGTTATAATATCAGTTCTACTTCCGATTCTTGTGGTTTGTTTACATATTTTTCTAGGTCACGATATGAGTTAACCTTCGCTATTCTGCTTCACCTGTGCTGATTTTTGGACAGGCGATTAGGAAGTACACATTATACATGGATTACATGCAATACTTTTAGAAATTTTATACAATTGTAAAACAAGTTGAAAATGGAATTTAGTGTGAAATTGAAAAGGACAACTAAACACTGTAGTGCTTAAGTGACATTGAAATTAAAATAAAACCGATGTGCTCTGGCCTCTACATCTTTACCTTGTAAATAAAAAAATCTAAAAAATACACTATTAATTGCTGATAATTTTAACCAAAAATATTTTTAATGAGACATATCCAAGAGAAATAAAAATACAAATGACTTATATTTTATTGTCTATATGCCCACTATGATATAACACGAAGCAATTTTAAATAGCATTCTCACATGTATTTATAATGTATTATGCTTGAAGTTTATTTGCATGGGTTTATTTTAGAAATATTTCGTTGACAGTATTTTTTTCTATTTACATATCATTTCTTGGAATAAATCGATTAGGACACTGATCTACAAGTTTGACCAGAGTTTTTAGGCATAAATTTCATTCTGTATTTAAGTGCTTGAAAGTAGAAAATCTGAATTATATCAGTTTGGGACACAAAATATATTGCTCTACAAATCTCGAACTTGTATGGAACAAATTTTCTCTGTTATATATTTTGTGTTTTGTTTTTGTTTTTGTTTTTCTAAAAAACGCCTTAATGTCTCTCCGGTTGCATGTCCGTCGCATTCAGTGCTGCAGCACTTTGATTTTTATTTGTTTGGGTCGCCAGACCAAACAAATAATGGTAGCGAAATTTCAGAGTCTAATGTTGTTAATTGCAAATGCCGAAAGTAGTCCACTTTTTTGAAGCGGTTACTTCCCTTTTGTATGTACACTAACGCCGAAAAATTCAGGGGAGATCACTGCGTAAAGATGGTCAAAGACAGGCGCGTTAATTTTCAAGCAAAGTGATTTCCGAATGGTCGAAGATTTCTAATATTGTTTTATTGTATTTTCTGATCGAAAATAAGTAAATACAAAGCGGACATTCAATCTCTGACACAGAAGTTTACGACAAACCTAACAACAAGTAGTTCTCAAAACAGCTAAAAACTAGCGATTTAAAAGAAAGAAATATTTTATTTTGTTACAAGTATCCAACAAATTACAACGCATTCAAAGTTAAACAATAGCGTTGGCTTATAGAATTGTCAATAAATGCACAATCACAAATTACGCGGATGAATATGATTTTATCAATGAAAATACTATTTTTAGCGATGTGGATTACCGAATACTACACAAACCGAGTAGTGGAATATATAGATTCTACATGTCGGACTGTTTGGGCGAGAAGATTTTCGCTAACATATTTACTTCAATTTTAAACAACAGGTTTATCCTGAACAAAATACCTCGAAATTAATAAGGATTACAAACCCGAAATGCAATGGAAGTTCTAAATTTAGAATGACTTGATGTTATTCAGACTTTGTGTGTATAACTTCTCCGTGGTATAGTGGTAACGCGCTCGCTTAAAGAGTGAGAGGTCTTGAGTATCCCAGTCGAGGAAACTTTTTTTTTGTTAAATTCTTTTTTAAGTGTCTTTGTTAAGGAAGTAGCCATGATATGCAAGGATAAAGTGTGGCTGTCGTAAAAAATGAACATTAATGATTTTTTGATGCAACTCTAGTTATGCAGAATTCCGTATGTATCAAACTCTGGTGCCTTGCAAAATGAATTATAATACATAAAAATAAACTTATACAGGAAAATGCATACAGATATACAGTACGATTTAGATTGCAAAGATCAGAAAATACCACAGAACTTGCAGCCCTTTGATTCTTTATAAATATACATGCTTATAGTAAGCTCCAGGATTATTTACATCTGTGTTAAACAACAGTTAAAGTCGTTACAAGCCCTAATTTAGAATAATATGGTTTTCTTCAGGCTGTTCACATATAAATTCACCGTGGCTGAAGGGTTTTCGGGCTCGCTTAGGAACGAGAGGTCTGGAGTTCAAATCCCAGTAAAGGTAACTCATTTTTTTTTCAAATTGTTAAAGTCAAATAAACATTGGATTGAATATCAGTGTTGAAATTAGTCTTATAGCCAATTTACTACAATTAAAACGCTGGAAAGCAGTGGTGGCACTATACATATAATCTCACAACCTGCAACTTTCTTACATTCTGAGACCCAAACAACTTCAGCGCCTTCTGTGCTTTGATTATTGAACTTCGGCCCGCGACCCCGCTAATTAGCTTGTTTTCGTTTTCAGTTAATATTAAGCTCCGATTAAGTATATGATATCTTTGATATACACGAGGAGACATATTTTGGTATCCCTGTACTACAAATTATATCAAAAAGTATCTTTGTTTGAAAACTATCTAAAGTATAAGTCAATCATAGAAGTTATTTTATTTCTTTTTAAGTGTGTACAACATTGAGAGTGACCTCTATAAGCGACTTCCAAACCATTGCTTGCATGTCAACTAGCATTTTTAAAGATTTTGCATTTCATAAAAATTGACATTATATATAAAGCAATCTTTTGGAAGTGTGACATTTTATTTTAATGTATTTTCACTATAATTTCCTGGCTACTTTTCCCTCAAACAAAAGGGAAACTCTTTTTGAATTTTACTTTCGCTTTTCTTTTAATAACATGAAAACATTAACGAACGATTGTATTTAAAGAATAACAATATTCCAATTGCTTTAATGACAGATGCTCCCGGTTCGCACGTATTTTGATGGCACATACGTGCAAAACAATCAACAGACAAAGGACTTAATGAGGATCTTAAGGTGAAGATCGCTGTCTCAAAAGGTCAAATACGGTTTATTATTTCTGTGTATATTTTACATATTGTTCAATCCACCTTTGAATATGCTGTTAGCTTTTAAGATTTATTTTAAATTGCCATGAGTAAAGACTGATTCTGAATCAACGGTATGAAGCAGCATTGTACAATATCAATATCTAGTAATTCAAAACTCTAATATAAAAGGAATACATAGAGCAACATTTACTTTAAAAATTGTGCGTTCCCATAGATCTCTCTATACAAATTATTCCAAACATGTCAACCTTTCATCATCTAATATTTATATTTTCAATGTTTCAGGTAACATCTTCAAACAATCATTTGGATGACATGTATCTACATCGAAATTGGGATGGAAGAGTAAATTGGAAAGTGAAAACAATCAGAAAGTAACAAAAAGAAAGAATTTTAGAAATATTTGGTGCAGACTCCTTAGTTAAACTTGTGTGGTATCTATTTTGTTCAACGTAACTATTATAAAGAGATCATGAGAGTGCAAATAATTGTTATACATTGTTCTACATTAATTTGAATAATGTGAAACCATTCAGATGTAATGGTACATATATGAAATTCAGTGAACGAATATTCAATATACTTGTAATCAGTTTTCACTGAATTCTCTTCTTGATATCAATATCACACACCATCTTATACAAGCAATGGAAGACGATAGACAAAAATATCACTGTTCCCTATCCAGAGATAAACATTTTTGTATAAAAGACATCGTTACCTTAATATGCAATTATTGCAAACGTAATAGCGATAACGTCAATAAGTAAGTAACTCTTTTATGATCTTTTCTACTAAAATCTGACTTACATCAACTTTTATAAAGCCCAGAGTGTTATGAAATCGAAATTTGCGAGATATATATAGCAAATATAAATGTAACAAATTTATAACTCATGTGTTATGGATTGTGTTTTAATTCAATAAGGATTATTCTTTGTTATGTTTTATGTTGTCCCTTGTTGATATCATATCATGATAATTTGTTTTAGTGCCAATGAAAAATAGTAGTAGGACTTCCCATAGATGACAATTGGTAACATTACTTTTCTGTTCATAATATTATTGTATTATATTCATAAAATCTTTTTGTTAGCCAACTCCATTTCAAAAGAGTATTCGCAAGTATTCTATTCGATAGTAGATAACTAATAGGAGGGATAGCTTGCACTATTCAAAATTTCATTTTGGATATTTCCTGCATATACTTTGATAGCGGCAGTAATATATGTCACTATAATCAATATTCATCTCTATATGTGCATGATATGAATCTTTTACTTTATTCATTCAATAATACAATAAAAATCGTGTTTGTATGCACAAAAATGTTACAAATTCTTGGGGGGTATATTACCTCAGTAACTCAGTCCAGAACCGTTTTCCTTTAAAAATAAATTCAGTTTTTGTACGTTATTATAAAATCCGGTATAACAAAAGGTATTCTTGCATCTCAAGACAGGATTATCTACCGTTTACACCGGTGCTAGAAAACTCTGTCTTACACCCCCCATGTAAGACAAGTCGCGTGCTTTAAATGACGTCATTGACGCGCGCCTTTTATGAATGAATCGCGTTCTTTGGATTACGTCATTTTTCCGTTTTGAATGAAGTTGTAAGTTTATACGCTACTATAAGAAAAAAGTGCGTAATGAGAATATCAGTTTTCATAATTTCTATTCCGAAAATAATTGATATGTAATATGCAAGAAAAAGAATCAAACACCGGCTGTTTTTACAGACGGGAATATCTAGCTCTCGGGTAACTGTTTAGCGGAAACTCGGCAGAGCCTCGTTACCGCCGTAAACAGTTACCCTCGAGCTAGATATTCCGGTCTGTACCGGCAGCCGGTGTAAGATTCTTATATGCTCTGCTGTTATTTTGATTACACCAAATACAATTTGCAAATGCATACAACAAAATTACAAAACATTTTCGTAAAGGCATTGTCGTCGTTTCTGTATGAGTATCCTTCATTTGTTGTTGTTTGTTGTTGCTGTTAAAATGTCTTTATGTTTGATGTAAATCATAATCTTTTTAAATAATTTGATATTTATGACTATTTATGTTTGAAATATGTATATAATTATGTCTATTTTAACATTGCCATAATAATATCATATTAGAAAATATACTCATTACCCTTTGATTTATTGAAAACTTGATTTCATTTAAGCTGGAGGCCTTATATAATTTAATATGCATTTATATTCATGTTTAACATCATTGGGCATTTATTTAAATGTTTAAGACATCTTAGGCATTAATTTCAATGTTTAAGACATCTTAGGCAATTTTTTCAATGTTTAGGGCATCTTATGCATTTGTTTCAATATTTAAGGCATGTTATACATTTATTTGAATATTTAAGAGATCTTAGGCATTTATTTCAACGTTTAAGGCATCTTAGGCATTTATTTCAACGCTAAAGGCATCTTAGGCATTTATTTCAATGTTTAAGACATCTTAGGCAATTTTTTCAATGTTTAGGGCATCTTATGCATTTATTTCAATATTTAAGACATCTTATACATTTCTTTCAATGTTTTAGAGATCTTAGGCATTTATTTCAATGTTTAAGACATCTTAGGCATTTTTTTCAATGTTTAAGGCATCTTAGGCATTCATTTCAATGTTTAAGACATCTTAGGCATTTATTTCAATGTTTAAGACATCTTAGGCATTTGTTTCAATATTTTAAAAAAAAAACAGAAAAAAACAACACTTCCTGTTTATTCACTGACGAAGAACACAATAATTGAATGTACGCGTGTGGTTGGTCTTATTGGAATCATTTTAAATTTTAAGGCATCTTTTACATTTATTTCAATTGTTTAGAGATCTTAGGCATTTATTTCAATATTTAAGACATCTAGGACATTTATTTCAATGTTTAAGACATCTTAGGTATTTATTTTAATATTAAAGACATCTTAGGTATTTTTTTCTATATTTAAGACATCTTAGGTATTTATTTCAATATTTAAGACATATTAGGCATTTTATTTAATATTTGAGACATCTTAGGCATTTATTTAAATGTTTCAGACATCTTAGACATTAATTTTAATATTTAAGACATCTTAGGCATTTATTTCAATGTTTAGGACATTTTATGCATTTATTTCAATGCTTAAAACAATGTTTATTGTGAAAAAAATATTTAACAATGAATACCAACAATTAAAATTATAAAAGATCTGTTTATACGACCAATTGCTTACTTGCTTACCTGTAATTTGGGTCTTCTTAAAGTGTGAAGTTCTTTTTTAAATGCCCGCTGGTGTCTTGTTCAACCAGTAAAGTTTGAGAGTCGCCTTTTGAGCGTTACAGTGTCGGTTAGATTTAAATCCAATAAACTTTCAAACTGTCAAGCTTTGAAAGGTTTGCTGTAAAATTGTGGCTGCAATACAAGAACGCTGCTACATCAATTGTTGATTTATGTATTTAATATATTTTTCAGGTTTTGACATTCTTAATATGTATTTTTCTCATTTTACGTGTATATCGGCTATGATATATATATTAAAAGAAATGAGAAATTTCTTAACTTTCCCCCTTTTTCCCCCTATATTTACAGTGACAGTAAACTATCGGTCAATAACAAATGACTTGATTTGCTACATATTTAAATGGTTGCTGTATCCTGTCATTACAAGCAAATATTTTGGTGTATTTTAAATGTTTTATTATGGATGTACCAGGTACTTTTAGGTATTAAACTAACAATTAATTATAATGGACCTAGTAGTAAAAACCTTTATTTATTTCAGCATATTACGGTTTATATGTACATATACATTTTTTGTAGAGTTATAAAAGATATTCCAAAGATATGAAATTTTCTCCGTTTTGGGGAAATGAACTTTTTAAAGAAACAATCAGTTCATATCATGTACTGAATATTGGAACAAAAAAAACTAACGCTTATAATCATCCTTTTGCCTTTACAAATACAGTTTTTATTGAGTTACTGTTATGCAAACAATACTTAGATAACGATATCATAATATACAAGACCCCGCTTTGAACCGGATGCTCCCCGAATAGGTTTTTGACACAGGAAAGAACATTTCTTGTAGTTTCAGAGTTATGTCCCTGGACAAAGTTGAATGTGCGATAGCTTCAGAATAAGGCAAGGCAGGCAGAGTTACTGTTCTTTGCACTGGACTTCTAATAAATAAGATCTATCTACCTACAAAGTTTGTTGATACCTCTTATATTTTCCGAGTTATATCACGGACAAAATTTAAAATGTAAAAATGAACAAAGGGCAATAACTCCAAAATAAGCCAATGCAGAGTTATGTTTCTTGTGCACTGCAGATCTACACATTAGGATTTATCTACCTACTACGTTTCATGTTGATATCTCCTATAGTTTTAGGAGTTATGTCTCGGACAAGATTTTTCTGAAAGGGGAAATAATTCAAAAATAGGACAAAACAGAGTCATGAATCTTTTGCACTGCACTTAAAGTGTAAAAATAAACAAAGAGCAATAACTCCAAAAATAGGCAACGCAGAGTTACGGTTAACGTTGTTATGCACTGCACATCTACTTATTGAGATTTATCTACCTACAAAGTTTCATGTTGATATCTCCTTTAGTTTTAGAGTTATGTCCCGGACAAGATTTTTCTAAAAGGGGAGATAATTCAAAAACGTTGAAAAATAGAATTGTGGTTCTTTGACACTGCACTCCGCCTCAATGCCATCTACCACTGTGTGAAGTTTAAAAAAATTATCTCCAAGGGTTTTCAAGTTATACTCCGGAAAAGACAACGGACTGACGAACAAAAGGACGGACAGACGGACGTTCTCACAGGACAGTAATTATGTAGCTACTCTATTGTTCTCTCTATTGTTCTTTTTAGCCACACAAAAGAAAATAGCCACATAAAAGCATTACGGAATGAATGACATCAAAGAGAAAGAACAGTTACCTATTGTCCCTATAGCCATATAATTACTCTCCTGTGAGTGCGGACGGACAGACAGACGGACAATGCGGCGACTATATGCTCTCCCTTCGACGAGCTTAACAAAGATCATTTTTTAACCAAATTTTATACATGTCAATAATTTCAAACATTCAAGAGGAGAAAACATAATTATTCTACGCAGTAAAAACTGATACATAAGATATGTTTTTTTCTTATATATAATTACTACATATTTCAATGTAAAAATACTTGTATGCTTTGGTATAACGAGGTGTGATGTAAGTGTGACTAATACATATTTGAACTGTCGACTCTTTTGACATTACGTGTGTTATAACGACATAAACAGCACCATACAAATAGTTTCAGAAGAAAGAAATAACTTGATAGTAATCGCGTTATATTTGTTGGCAGTTTTGAAATATTTTCGTGTTTAGTCACTATTTACTGTTGGCTCTGTCATCCTTCAATGAATCGGTGTCTGTTTTGTTTTATATGCTACAATTACAAATAATGCACCATAAATAAACAAAAATAAACGCGATTTTTTATTCAAGGCATTCAAAATTGACCAGAGTTTAATAATAAGTGTATCATTTTTATAAAGCGCATAACGCTTAAAAACGTTTGCACTGTTGTCACCCTGGTTACAAAAGAATAATATAAAGTCTAAACAAAAATATAAATTTTGCTATTTTACGGTTTGAAACACATTTGCCTTTAGTACAAAAAAGTTGCAAGCTTTTAAGATTAAAAATGACGATGGTTTCAAAGCATCATTAACAATTATTGTAATCAAGTATCCAAATGTACTTTCTGTAAGCTCCTTATGGAATTCAACATAAAACAAATAATTTCCATTCAATCTGATACCAATTGTTCGTTGGTTTTGTTAAAAATTAGTCATTTGTAAATAAATTATTAAAAAGATGGTTGGAAAGAGAATACCATTTTAGTACACATAGTTTGTACTTTGAAGGAATTGAATGGCACATTCACTGACATGGAAGTAAGGTACAATGAGTTATTTTCATCGTTAAGGTAGCCGGCTTTATTGTTCAGTACAGAGATGTGATGTAATTATTGTTTTATAAATCTATAATAATTTGAAATATACTGTAGTTTATTTATACTTGAAGAAAAATGTTGATGAATTAAATATAAAATGCGTGTTTCGTTTTCCGTACTTTTACTGTTAAAAGTATTATTCACTGCAGTAAAACATAGTTTCCGTATTTTTACTGTTGTCTTGCCAGGATTACTTTTTTTCTAAATTAAATTTACTCGATGCACAAAACTTATGTTTGACATTTGTTACGAAATTTAAAACAAATTTTATATAAGGAATAATGCCTTTAAGGAAATCTTAACCTTTCGAAACAATGTATATCTGTTAGATTAAGGTCGTCTCTAAAAGGTGAAATGAAGCAGATGTTAGTCTAAGTTTTATTTGAGATATTATATCTCACGCAATATGAGTTTTAAGATACATCTTTTGATGAAAATATGTTATTTTTTTAATTTCTAAAACTGGTTCACTCAGAAATATAATTCCGTTGAGACAAAAAAAGAAGAAGAAAAAAATTAGAGTTAGAAACTTTCATGGTCATTGGAGAAACGCATTTAAGCCATGTCAAACGTAGTGGAATCAATTAGAAAATATAGAAAAATTACCATGGTAAACCTAAATCCAAAGGAAGGAAATACATTTTTTTTATTTTCAAAATACCTTTAGCATTGAGAAATCATCACATTGTACACTTTCTTAGTTAATAAATCTAACTTAATGTATTTTAAAAATGCTACAGGTGCAGACGACATTTCTGGGGGAAAAACTATATAGCTCTCATTAGTTGGCCCTTTGACAAACCCGATATTTAGCTCTTGACCATTAAATCAAATGCATTTCTTACAAAACTTTATGTAGCAGAAGAACGGATTATTCAAGTATAACATCAAGCTATAGGCTGGTGAGTTTATTATCCATTCCATCTAAAGATCATAAGAATGGAATATTTGATCAGTTATCTGCTTATTTTGGCGATATTTTTTACTATAGCATATGCGCTTTTAACAATGTCCTGGGTGCGATACTACATGTCCTGGGTGCGATACTACATAAATAAGACTGCTTGAGGATTGGAGACAGGCCATGGACAGCAATTCATTGTGGTTAAATCTAATGGCTTGCAGCTATTTCAGTTTCATTTTTTTCATATTATTTATCTGCTTCTGTGTCAATTACTTGCTTTGTTTGCTTAATGTGTTATTTTTGCATGATATATAGTGTTGCATTTATTTCTGCTTGGTAGCTTACATTGTTAAAGTGACATGTGCTCCCCTTTGGTATTTGTTTAGTTTGTTGATTTTCATTGTTTTCGTCTCATCCTTCCTGAACATGCTTTATACCATCACCATTGATAATGAATATAGCCTAACATTTAGTTTAGTAAAATGTGAGATTTAATGTGTTAATGTTAAGTTCAGTTTTACTTTTGTTTAAATTTTAAAAGCTTAATCTACATGAATGTACATCGTTCGAATTTTTATAGATAAACAACAGTATGCTTTAACTACTATTTTAATTAAATTCACTGTTGTTTTTTTTTAGTATGGACCGTAATAAGCTTTTATTTCAATTTGTTTATCGATTAAAGGGGTTGTCAAGTTAACATAGAGCTTTCTTTAATTATTGTTGCTTGAAAGTGTCTTTATATCTTAAATAACCAGTGTTGTTACATTGTATCTTGTTATCTGATCTGTTGTTTTTTTTATCTCGTATTACTTAATCTTAGTGTTATGGCGAATCCAATTATTAAGATACGCTAATTGATTCAAAGTTAGTAGCCTTTTACTGGAAAACTCGTCTCTGGATAAACAGTGCACATCACAGAATATCGTACAAATGGTACAAAGTTGTGTCATTTTAGCATTTCCTAGCATTGATATAAGGGGCAACTTATATATATATATTTATATGTTACTCTTATGAATCTATCTGGAAAGAAAAAGTGTTTAATTTTAATTATTTCATGCTTTCCAGTGTTTTATTGTAATATATCAGATGATTATATTCTGATAAACCACTAGTGAAATTTATAAAATATAATTTTCACTGTAGCCGGACTATATCCGAATGCGGATGAAAAGAAAATCATAACTAAATTGAATAACAGGCAGAAATAAATACCGTCATACGTAAATTGTGATTCTTTAGGAAAAGAAAGTCGATGTCACCATACATCATGTTAAAAATGTAACAAAATTAGAGAAATTTAACAGAACTATATTTCAAAATTGATGATGTGACGTCATGATGTGATGACGCCACAAAGGAGAATGCGCGACGTTACGCGGCAAAATCAGTGAAAAATACTTAAAATCACTTAAAAAGCATGAAATAAAAAGAAAATTTATTTGTTTTACATATAAGATTGAAATATATTTCATTCGTGAACACCAGCTATTATATTTTCACTCGTGGCTACGCCACTCGTGAAAATATTGCATCTGATGTCCACTCAGTGAAATTATATTTCAATCTTACATGCAAAACAAACAAATATCCTCTATTTATTTAATTATATGTGCTTTTTTGGCTAAATAATGCTAAATCTAAACCGGATATTTTCGGATAAGTCTACTAAATTCAAAACTACACGATGAAATTTTTAATATTCTACAAGATCAACAATAAAGTTATATGAAAATTAAGGGAAACTTTGATTTTTTTTGTTAATTTTATTGATTTTTTTTAATTAGGCTCTCTAAGTAGGAAAGTGCTCAAACAAGTATTAAAATAAATTGAGCAGTGTAACTTTTTGTGCCCCTACTATAGGGGGGCATTTAGTTTTACCCTTGTCCGTCCGTCCGCCCGTCCTTTCGTCCATCCGTCCGTTCTCTTTTTGTGTCGCACGTTACTAAAAAAGTAATTGACCTAGAGTCATGAAACCTTTCAGGAATGTTGTTCAGCATGTGAAGTTGTGCACCTGTGTATTTTAGTGTGGATATTTTTAGTATTTTTAGAGTTATTGCCCTTGACTTAGTTAAAATTTGCAATTTACAACTTCTGTTACACGTAACTCAAAAAATATTTGACCTAGAGTCATGAAACCTTACAGGAATGTTGCTCAGCATGTGTAGTTTTGCACCTGAATATTTTCGTGTGGATATTTTTAGTAATTCATAGAGTTATTGCCCTTGACTTATCAAACAATTTACAGTATTCAATTTGTGTTGCACGTAACTCGTAATTTTTAGATTTCAACTTGGCCACATGTAGCCAAAAAATAAAAATCGACCTAGAGACATAAGATTGACAAATCGATGGAGTGTTGGGGCACCCGTGTCCTATGGACACATTTCTAGTTTTACATGTTTCATAAATATTGAGTACAAAATACAATATTTTACTTGTGTGGCTTGTTAGCTGATTGTTATTTTTTGTTTCTCACAATAATTAATTGGTAAACATGTTTTTTAAGGATGAAAATTATTATCATTGATTATTATTTAACTGTTTTTATATTCAATCTTAAGTCCAGAAAAGTGTCCATAATTCGTTTACAGTACGGCATTTTGCATGTAGGTGTCATTTTAGGCAAATATTTTACCTATGTTAATGTTTCTAGTTCAGTACCCACTAGGGTGGTCATACCTTAATTGTTGTAGACATAATGGACATAATTTACGTAACATGTTTGCAAACCATGTACCGTTAAATCTTAGAGGTTCAGCCACACACACAAGCTATCCAGATAATGCAATATATATTGCATAATGAAGAAAAAAGACATGACCTTCAAAAAGACGTCTAAAGATCATTAAACAAATATTGCATGCGGTTTCTGAATTTGGATGAGACTTTTTACGCAAAATCAGTGTACACAAGCTCTGTTGTTTTTGTATCCATTTTCTCTAAAACTGAGTCTTCTATACTTCTTAGAGGCGTGGATGAAAGGATAGCATGCATTTTGTATTACCATTTACGCCTTAATCTTGCAGCGTTTCGGGCACCATTAGGATTTCTGTTTTCACTATTTATGACAGTGATATCTGAGACAAACTACGTTTTCATATTCTCTTAATTAATTAAATTGCAATACTGGTTTATCTATTTTGCACTTTTTAAAAATTGAACTATTGCATTATGAATGATCATAAGAGGTGTATGGTACCCAAAATAAAAGAATGCTTTTGCTCTAAACGAAAAAACAATAGGTGAAACTAAATAGTTAGGCTGAATTTTGAAAAAGTGGCTAATTGGCTATGAAGCCTTAAAAACCTTTAAATGACATACACCCATCAGTAAAAAGAGCAAATAGAATAAACTGATCGGAAATACAACCTGACTAGTGCAATCGGAAATGATGATAATAGTATCTAACTCTATATTAGTATTATATTGTCATATAAGGTGACTTATAGGCCCATTGGGCCGGGTGTATTCAATATGTTATATAATTTTATTTTATTTATTTATTTGTTTTGTTATATCATTTTATTTGTAAAAATGTTTACCCATGTCTTAATAATAAATGAATTATTTACTTACTAACTTATTCAACTTTCCTTATTTCATTTGAAATCGCCATGTTTGTTCATACAGTTATTATACGGATACTTATATACATTTGTAAAAACAACATTTTCAAAAATATTGGCAAATAGTCTCTTTGTCTAGACCCACATCTGTATATGTGTTGTTATTTCTAATAATTGTAAATGAAATCTAAAATAAGGAATACGTTCAAAACATGTTATTGCAGAAGACTGTCATTAACACTAATCTGCATTAAGAATAAAAAAGAGAAAAAGTCAAGGTTCTTACATTTCTTTAATGATAGTATCATGATATTCTGAAATAGAGGACTTATTAAACACAATAATTGGAAAATCAACATTATTCTATTTTTATATCTTGTTCAACAAACTGAGACAATCTAAAATGCACTTTTGTCCTAGCCTGCAAGAACTTTTCAGCATTAAGTATTTGTTGATTTTAGTAAACGTTATTACTGGATAACGGCTCACGAGACAAATATTATGCTATTGCGTATAGGAGACTATCTTAGATTGGTTCAAGCGAACTCAGCTATGATAATGATAATAAGTTACTCTATCATTTTTGCGACGGACGCGCCCTCAGGCGCGTTCAGAGCTAAGTCATCTACACATGGGATTTCGTCGGCTACAATCGCGCAAAGTGTCCTCAACCGATTAACAGCCCAAGAAATAGTACATGAATTTGATCCTTTAAAACTCCCATTCTTTGTCGGGATATCTTAAAATCTTCCATATTTAGCCTTTTCAATTTCAAATAAGTTATCCAAGTTAAAATATGAACGTATATGATTGATAAAAACGTTGTATTCACGTAGTATTATTGTGCAATATGCAAATTACTGCCGAAACGATTTACCGCTGTCGAAAAAGTAGGACAGCAAATTATACTATAATAAAGGTGTAAGCTCTGAGTTCCAAGAAATTATTAGTAGGAATTAAATATTTCTACATTATACAAATCATTATTATTAACAAATCAAAAGTTTTTCGTGACTCTAGAATAACTCGCGCATTAATAAAAGAAGAACTATTTCCGTGACTCATACCGTGGGTTTAGCTGAATATTCAGCAGTTATTAATAAATTAGATACAGTACAATGGTTAGTATAAATATCTATTTTTGAAAATGCATGTAACAAGAGAGTTTTTCAACACTTTACCACCATGTAGTCTTTCATGGTAATCTTTATTGAAGGAAGTTATAATATCAGTTCTACTTGCGATTCTTGTGGTTTGTTTACATATTTTTCTAGGTCACGATATAAGTTAACCTTCGCTATTCTAAAAATAAATTCTGCTACCACATGTGCTGATTTTCGGACAGGCGATTAGGGAGTACACATAATACATGTAATAAACCAGCGGATTACATGCAATACTTTTAGAAATTCTATACAATTGTAAGAAGCAAACAAGTTGAAAATGGAATTTAGTGTGAAATTGAAAAGGACAACTAAACACTGAAGTGCTTAAGTGACATTTAAATTAAAATAAAAACGATGTGCTCTGGCCTCCACATCTTTACCTTGTAAATAAAAAAAATCTAAAAAATACACTATTAATTGCTGATGATTTTAACCAAAAATATTTTTAATGAGACATATCCAAGAGAAATAAAAATACAAATGACTTATATTTTATTGTCTATATGCCCACTATGATATAACACGAAGCAGTTCTAAAAAGCATTCTCACATGTATAATATATTATGCTTGAAGTTTATTTGCATGGTTTTATTTTAGAAATATTTCGTTGACAGTTTCTTTTTCTATTTACATATCATTTCTTGGAATAAATCGATAAGGACACTGATTTACAAGTTTGACCAGAGTTTTTAAGAATAAATTTCATTCTGTATTTAAATGCTTGAAAGTAGAAAATCTTAATTATATCAGATTGGGACACAAAATATATTGCTCTACAAATCTCGAACTTGTATGGAACAAATTTTCTCTGTATATATAATTTTCTATATATATATTCTAAAAAAAGCCTTAATGTCTCTCCGGTTGCATGTCCGTCGCATTCAGTGCAGCAGCACTTTGATTTATTAATGTGCAGCCCATATTGTGAAACTAATCTAGCCAATATCAACTGCACAGCAGTATCATATATTCATGACAGTCGGAAGAACAATGTCGTAATTGTATTACCTGGTACTATCCAGCAAGTGTATTGAATTATTTCACTATTGCAATTATATGAGAAATGATAAGAATTAAAGAATACAACATGTAGTATAATTTGAAATATTAGTGTGGTATATTATATAACGGTAGCAAAGAAAATAGATAAATAGATAAATAAATAAAATACATGTAAATAAAAAAAGAATTGAACACAGAATGAGTGTTGTCAGATCTATAATTAGTTTGTCGTCCAGCAAATAAATTGGTACATAGACTAAATAATATATATCATATTTCTTTTGACCAACTTGAACAAATATTGTAAAATCTACTTCATTAAATAAAATCCAAAACGACTTGCATGAATAAAACAATTACGTACTTATTGATAATCTTAAGCCATATTTCAATTCATGATAGGGATACATGAATAAACAAAAGACATGTTGAATAATATATATCAGTGCCAAATAGTACGATCGTAAATTTGGAAAGATAATCTGAGATGAGGAAATGCATCTGTCTTTGATACCTATTCTATTTGACAAGGTTGACATTGCTAGATTTGCTAATAACCTCCGTACAAACATATCTGCTGAAGTTTCTAAATTCAAAAGTTTACCATTTCATGTTAAATATTAAGTTCTCCTTTAGCCGGAGCTTAGTTGAGGGAACGGTAGCTTCCACTTTCCAGTACCACCATGCCGTTTTGGTCATTCTTTACGGATTCTTTTTTGTCTCTATTTTTGAAGGATATATGAACAACTGTTACATTTCGATGTATTTGATTGATTCTCAAACAGTTCAAATAGGTGAATTATTACGTTTAACATAATAAACAACATGCCCATTAATGTTCATTTTAAAATACATGTTGCTAATAAAGCGCCTGTTAGGAATGGTTATCTAGATCAAGGCCGTAATAAAAAACGTGAATTCCATAAATACTAATTTAGTTTTATAACATCATTGAAAGTTTTATTTCTCAAGCTGAATGACTCTAAATGGAATTGTTAGACTGTATTTAATGAACAGTCTGATAATGATATTTGTTTCTTAAATTAGAAAATAATTGATGAACGGTTCACTTGAAATAATCTATAAAAATATCAGATATGCTGTATAAAAAAATATAACCTTTAACATGAAGTGTGTTTGTGCCGGCACCAACAGCAAAATAGAAACAATCGATTTCTGGGAAACAAATAAAGTTATGCTCATATTACTATAGCGATATCGTTTAATAGGCTGTATATTTTAATTGTTATTGTACTCAAAACATAAACGCCATCAATATTTATCAAATTATATTATGACTCACACTTAGCAATATTTTAACGTTCACATGTTATCATCATTATTTACGCCAGGGTGAATATGTGCATCGACACAAAACATCATTGTTTGATAACAAAATGATTTATAATCACAGTATTGTTGATGTATACAGTTACTGCTCTAACATACTTTGCTCAGTTTGAATTGTTTACGTAATTCATATATTTGTAATTTGCAATAATTTCTCAATGTCATATTGCAGTTCATTCTATATGCCTATGGCAGTGGTTTTTGGAATCAAAATACAAATTGAATCACCTTTTCTCATTCATAAATGTGACAGGTAAAATTATTTTACATAAAATCAAACTGTGCGTTAGACTTATGGCATGTAAGTGCTTGACCTCTTAAAAGGCGTGCACCAATGAAAAGTCTCCAATTTCATAAAGAAAGAATTCAACTAGGTATACTTGTAATCAAGGTCTCTTCGCAAAGAAAGACATATTTTATTTCAAACAAATGAGCGTTTTATTCTAAAATGATGAATATACGTAAGGGTTAAGGGTAATCGTGAGGCAAAAGAAGAAGTCGTTTATAAAGATGACACAACTTTCAGTTGGTTATTTCAAAATTTAAAGGATGATTTCTGTAACGGTACATGTGTGGTGGACTTCTATCCTTTGAATATAAGACTGAAAGCTATTCCTTGTTTTGTCCTTACCACACCGATATTGAATATCACTTTGTAATATTGAAATAAATAACAACATACCATAATTTTACTCCTGATTCATTTAAAACACTTTGAGTTCACAATTGATAAATAATAAGATTTAATTCACAAATAAATACTAGTATTACACTCTAAATAGAATAAATATATATCTCCAACATGTCTGATTAACCAATTAAAGATGTTACTGAAGTACTCTATGTAACAATTTGAACCTGTTAAAGAGCATGTGAAGCTCGAGAATTCAGAAATTACCATGTAACATGAAATAAACACAAATTTATTATTATAAAAGAAATTATGAGGAGTAAGAAATTATGACTGTGGAGTTTCAATGTAATACAATTAAATAAAACTTACATAAGAGTTCATATGGAGTATGAAATAAGACTAATGAGCAAATAAGTCATTATAATGCGTAAATAATGATAATAATATAATATTTTCGTAAGACTTACATAAGATTTAATGTATATAATTATTGAGTATATGCCTACTTAAAAATAACAAATCAAAAATATGAAACAATATGTGTTAATTTATATATGCAAACTATGCATAAATACATTGTATTTTACAAATTACACAAATGGAAATAATAAAGATCGTGACTTCACGACAACATGCAGGTAATTATTTGCAGATAAAGGCAAAATCGCTGCAAGCAATCATTTTAGTAAGGTATTCTGGTCCTGATTTGAGATATGCTTCCGTTTATAAACTATTTGCTTATAAAAATAATGCAATCCTGAAGATTTTGAAAGCCGTTGCAATATAAATGATATGAATTCGACAAGTCATTGTTGCAAGTCAACAATGTACAAACTGTAATCATACTTTTTTTTCTGGTTTCAAACTTAGTGTATGAAACACAACCTTTTCAGTCTTTAGTATTTGTGATATATTTTTGTTAGATGATTCAAAAATTTAAATACTGTTGATATCTTCACAACTTATATCACTTGCAAATAGAATCTTATTTGTTTTTAAATAAAAATAAACAATTTGTGAGGCTGACAAGTAAGGAAGATATTGGTTTAAATAAAATACATGTATCAAATACATGCACTATTTTATATAAATGACAAGTTCTAGCAACATTAGATAAAGCCATTCCCAAAAATGTATTTAAAGCAACCTTAATGACCAATTATCTGTTCATCTGCGATGATGAAAAGTCGAAAGTACAACGATGAAAAGTTGAAATAACGAAACCCCGACCATGTTTGTGCAAAGTCAAAAATACGATGATGAAAAGTCTGAATAACGAAACGACGAAAGCACGATGCTGAGAAGTCGAAAGTACGATGGTAAAAACACGAAATTATAGAGTTTTCACTGTCGTTGTTTCGTTATTTCGACTTTTCACCATCGTACTTATGACTTTTTATCATCGTACCTTCGAATTTTCACCACCGTTGTTTCATTATTTCGACTTTTCACCATCGTAATTTCGTGTTTTCGTTCTTTCGAGTTAAGTGTGCTTCGCAATGGCCCTAGCGGGACACGTTTTTTTTTCTTCTCAAAGTTACATTATGCTAATTTTTTTCGCAGTCAAACTTAGTTGATATATTTGAAAAGACTGGTTATCATAATGGTGATTGACCAATAATTGATAATGTTAACTGTTCATGATACAATATAAAAACTACATAAATTAAAGAACGACTGACCCACTCTTTCAAACAATATTTATAGAAATGTCTGTTGGTCAAATGAATTTTTTATTTCTTATTCAAAGGAAATTATAAAAGTGATCACAGTTGTGGGAAAAAGGCAAAATGTGTTTTTTACCTCTTCACTTACAATTTATCCTTGGATGGACATAATGCCACTTAAACGTTCTTCACAATTTATTGATTTGAGTTCGTTTCCTTTTCTTGCTTTGTTTTAAAACATAATGCAAAGTTAAATGCAACGGCGGTCAATGATATGCAGATAAAACATTTGCTTACGTATGCCTATAAGCGGAGCAGCCAACAATCAAAATTACATTAACGAAAATGGCACAATAATGCTAGTATATTCAAAAGGAATTGAGGTACTTCTTATTTCACACCGTACTTTACTTACGCAAACAAACATGAATCGGTCAAACAACATTTAAAATAAAGTAAATAAAAACATTAAAACTATGCAGAAATTGTCCAATAGTCAGTTGTCGCATTTATACATTATTATCTTGGAAATCTAATTTTAGTAAGTACCGTTGACCCTAGCCTTAGTTAGCAATGAACGCCTTTTTAGAGTATAAAATTTCATGTTCACTTTTTCTCCAATGAATATACTTCAAAACAAATAACACTGTTTAAATTTAAACAACACTGTCATAATTAGAAAAGAATATGTGAAAAACCCTTTTTTCCCGTTTTAAAAATAATGATAAACATTATAATAGCCATCTTCTATACACTTTTATCATAATTAGAAAAAATATTAACAATAGGAACAAAAATTAAAATATAATGAGCAAGTAACGATGATTATATATAGAATAGTTCCTACGAACTAATAAAAGTCTTCATGACTTAACATATTATTAGTTATTATTAAACTCATAATTATGTTTTTATGGCATATTTCATACAGTTTCTGGGCCGTTTTGTGATAAATTGTTTTTATATGCTTTGTGATTGTATTTTTTTTCCAGGAAATATTTTCTTATTTCTTTGTTTGAACAAATATACGTCAAGGCTGTTTTGACAATCTGCCCAATGAAAATTGAGCCATTGTGCATTTATACGTTGTTTGGCTGAGAAAACCTAAAATTGTTCATTCGCTTAAGAGCTACATGTAAAGTTTAAATAATCCTAAGTAACGGAAATGATAGCTTGATCTGTCGTGACTAACTTGAGAGTGCTGCGCTAACAAGAGCCGTTTCGTAAGAAACAACGATGCCTTGGAATAATTATGGACTCCTTACTACCACCGACCCAGCTAGGGAAAGACTTAGAATGAAGAGATGCCGCTGATAAGAAACCGACGACCAGAGTAACAAGAGGCACATAACAACAAAAAATGTGGAAATACTTTAAAATGCAAGATAGAATTTCCGGTTCTCTGTTCAGAAAATTACTAAGCATTTATAACATTTCAGCATAAAACACTATGAAATTACCTACCAATGGTCAAATCAGGTTAAATACATCCGTTAATAGGTACTGAATATATTTCTTGTTATTCTTTTAAAATTTGACTTTGTTACGCTTTTGTTGACTCTTGGTCGTATCTTTTTCAAAATTTTTTATAATTGAAATATCAGTTTTCCTGTCATATTGCCTTAACTCACAATACCATTGTATTTAGTGTTTACTTTTATTATTGAACTAAAACGTACGCACATGTATCGCATTCTCGTTTTAATAATCAAAGTTAATGACATGAGTTAAACAAATGGGTGTGTGATTAGTATTATCTCTATCAAACCTCATCCACATACTCATAAAAATATTTATTATTGTTTAAATAAGGAAAGCATACAATGATTCAGTACAAACACATTGGAGTCGTACAAGTATTTTTGTCATTCTTTACGATTGCTTGCACCATGAAATTGATCTTACTATGAAATCAATCAATGACGTTTTTGATATATCATTTCTGTTGATTTGTTATGAATAATATTTAAGAATTATAAAGCAAAGCTTGTTTTCTACTGTTTAAATGAACATAATAAGCTATATACGAGTATATTGATACCGCAATATTAGTAATTTATTGTTTGTTTTTCGCAGAATTCATGATTCTATTTTGCTGTTGTCGCCGGTACAAATGACGTCAAGTGGAAGTGACATGTATTTATACAGCTCAGCTGACACTTTTATAGATTATTTCAAGTGAACCGTCGATTAATTACTTTCTAAATTTGAATGCATGCACAATTATCGGACTGCTCGTTAAACAAACTCCTATAATTCCATTTAGAGGCATTTGTCTTGAGATATAACATTACAGTTAATTATGCTACGTTTATGTGTATAGTCGTAAAATTACCATATTCTATAGCGGTCTTGTACTGGAGATCCACTCATATCAGGCGTTTTATTAACAACGCATTTGAATATAAACAATATCATGAGCATGTTGTTTATTTGTTAAACGTCATAACATCATTAACCTTAACTGATGGAGAAAGTAATTATTGTACAATCCCAGGTAATATTCACCATTTCAAAACCACAAAGTAAAATAGCAGGCAATCAGCTTTTTTAAAGTCAATAATGATATAAATGTTGAACTGCTTAATTTTTTATTTTGTCGATTTCTCTATTACAACACTAAGATATTGACGTGGTCTATAGCTCCTAAATATCTTAAACTTGAAATAAAGATTATAGACTGATGTCATAATAATGAAATATATTATCACAATCAGTGCTTGCGTACTATATGGATAACATCAGATTAATATATAACAAACAGTGTAGTTCAGCATGTCAAACAAGACAAGTGAAATGTAAACATAGCAGGTCTACATGTTTAAATTTACAAAACAATAAATGAATAAATAAATAAATACTCAATTATTTACTCTAGAATGCATGTATAATTACACGGTTAAATCTATGTTCCAGGTACCAATCTCTGTTTGTATTTAATCTTTTTTCAGAGTTCTTATCAATTATAGACTTACATGAAATATATTTTCCTTAACACTCATTGTCCTTAAGCGATGCCTCTATTTCAGATCTTCATAACACGATCATATCATTATCGAAATGTCAGAACTTTTAATTTAATGTTAGTGTCGTTTTTAAATTTAATTTCATAAAACTATTTTTAATTATTTTCTCATTTTAGAATACAAAAACACGTCTATCCCCAAGGTTCGACAAATAAAGACCATTTATTACGTTTCAATTTCATATAAGTGCAATTAAAACAAGAACCGCGATGAAAACAATTTAAAACAAGAGCTGTCGGTAGGACAGCAACGCTCGACTATTCTTAGTGCTTGATAGTAAAAGAGCCTTGAAAATGTAAATTTTTCTATGTTAACAAAAGGTCCAAT
The DNA here is from genome assembly GCF_026571515.1 of Ruditapes philippinarum. Classification (NCBI taxonomy): domain Eukaryota; kingdom Metazoa; phylum Mollusca; class Bivalvia; order Venerida; family Veneridae; genus Ruditapes; species Ruditapes philippinarum. The sequence continues at coordinate 147,073 of NW_026853740.1, read as the reverse complement.
TTTTCTTTAAATCCATGTTACAGTTATAGGCCTTGGAGAGAGTCCTAGTATGCACTCAAAGAAGAGTATAAAATTTCAACTTGTTTCAAAGCCAGATGTCAATAGAATATGAAAATATCTGAGGTGGTATGCAAACTTAAATGTAAATTCCAAGTTGAAAAAGGGGCATTATTCTGCCAAATGCTTCATAGAGTTACCTCCTCCTGATGAACAATTGTAAAAAGTTTCAAAGCCATATGTCAATGACCTTTGAAAATATTTGAGGTATTACAAAATCTTTAACGAAATTTCTAAGTCGAAAAAGGGGCATAATTCTGTCAAATTGCTTGATACAGTTACCTCCTCCTGTCTACAGGTTGGGGTCATGATAGTGAACAAGTGTGCAAAGTTGCAAAGCCATATATCAATGGACTTTGAAAATATTTGAGGTATTACAAAAACTTTAACATAAGTGGCTATGCCGACGCCGACACCGACGCCGACGCCTACGCTCGGTGACTACAAAAGCTCTACTAATTCTTATCGAATAGTCGAGCTAAAAAGGAAAGTCGTTTAGGTCTCACATTTTAAACATCATGTTTGATTGCACATGGCATTTATATTTATATAACTATGTATTTATTGGCTAAATAACACTTTATCTAAAACCAGATATTGTACCTGATATTTTCAAATTACACGGTATTAGTTTTTAATATTTTACAACATCAACAGCGTACTTATGAGAAAACTTAGGGAAACTTTGAAAACAGCCCCTCATGTTCGTAAATGTTATGGATATTTTTATAAGGCTCTTTAAGTAGGAAAGTGGTCAAACAAAGAGTGAAAATTAGTGGAATAGGGTATTATTTTCTACAAGTTTCATAAATTTGAGTTGAAACAATAAATGTTATGCTTGTGCATGTTATTCAATTTGGTGTAGGTCTATACCTTAAACATCTATACAAAATCTCAGATCATTTTTCTCTTTCAGTATTTTTTCCAACATAATCATTTTAATTGTAAAAAATGTCCCTAAGTTGAAAAATATTGCAACGCTTTTCACTCAAATCGGACTAAGAATAACACAAAAAATCAATTTATTCGGAGTAAATTTCTTAATCATCTTTTGCAAATCTTTCTGTTTTAAGTGACCCAGCTGATTTATGTAAGAAATGTAATTTTGGACCTCCGTGGAGTTCCTTTAACAATTTAATTAATGGGAAAACATTTTTTCATAAAGATAATATTATCACAGAAGTATTTAAAAGGTTTCTCATTTCTGAAAATGAGCCCTTCTAATATTTAATCAGAAGTCCAGTGAAATGTCAATAACTCTTACACCTCACGGTAAATGTTTAAATTATGCATACAGCTGTCTTTTAAGGCATTAATCTGACTTATGTCAAGTTTTCAGTTCCTTATAGTGCTCATAAGGTTAGTCATACCTTAATTGTTATAGAAAAAGAAAAGGACTTAACTTCTGTAGCATGCTCTTTTTTCCTTTATTCACAGATAATGCAAAATGTTATGCAAAATAAAGACAAAAGACACATTCTTCGAAGACGTCTCAAGATAAATTAACGAATGTTTCATGTGATTTCTGAATTTGGATGACGTTTTCTTTACGAAATATCAGTGTACACAAGCTTTGTTTACATCTTCTATCCCAAAATAATACGTCTTATGTTATTAAGACGTGGAAGAAAGGATAGCAGGCTTTTTGCACTACAGGTTATGTCTTAATCTTGTAGGGTTTCGATGACCATTAGGATTTCAAATTTGCTGAACTTTATAAAAGTGGCTAAGAGGCTATGAAGCCTTGAAAATCCTATAAAATAACAGGCAACATATACTTTTTGTGTTTAAATACAATATTCAAGTAAGAATACTGGAACCACCCATCAGTAAAAATATCAAATAGAATTATTAAATAAACCACATGAAGGAAATACAACCTGACAAGTGCAATTGGAAATGATGACAATAGTGATATACATTTTGTATTTTAACGTTCCCTTATTTTATTTGATTATCTTATCGCCATATCTGTCCATAAAGTTCTTATTCGAATACTTATTTACATTTGTAAAAAAAAAAACATTTTCAGAAATATTGGCAAATAGACTCTGTCTAGACCTACATCTGTTTATGTCGTTTTTTATAATTGTAAATGAAATCTAAAATAAGAATATGTTCAAAACATGTTATTGAAGGATACTGTCATTAACACTAATCTACATTAAGAATCAAGGCTCTGACATTTCTTTAATGATTGTATCATGATATATATGGAATAAAGGACTACTTCCGAACAATGATTGGAAAATAAATCTTGCTATTTTATATTGTTCACCAGACTGAGACAATCTAAAAATGCACTATTGTCCTAACCTTCAATGACAGTTCAGCATTAAGAAATTATTGATTGTAATTAACGTCCTTTATTGGACAACGGCTGAAATGTAGATTGATACTATACTGTTACGTAATTGAGACAATCTTATATTTGGACAAACGAACTCAGTTGTGGTCATGTAAATTCCAAATATATTACTAAATAACTGTTATTAATGTGCAGCCAAAATCGTGAGTTCATGATAAATGGAAGTACTGTGCCGTAATAGTATTACCAAGATCAATAAATTTATTTGACTACTGTAATTATGTCAGAAATAATGAGAATTAAAAGAATAGTATAATTACAAACATAAAACAATCTAAAAAGAATTTGACCACAACATGTGTGCTTATTTGCAAGTAGTTTGCCATAAAATATATTGTTACCTAGACTAAATAAATTATACGACATATTTCGTTTGACCAACTTGAACAAATATTGAAAAATTCACTTCATTAATAAAAATAAATACGACACGTTCTGCAAAAAAATGAAGAAATACTTACAGAACATCTCTAACAATTTGTTCAACAATTCAATGGCTTCAATAAATGTATAAATAATTACATACACATTGGTCATTGTAAGCCATGTTACAATTCATAGGGACGCAGGAATAAACCAAAAGAAAGCTGTTGAATAATATATCCGTGCCAAGTAGTACTTCCATCATAATAAAATAGAGAAAAACAGAATCTCTAAAGGAAGCCAAACACGGCAAAATTAAAACTGTTGCAGACTCGATTTGAATGAGTTTGTTCAAGGACAGTAGTGGTAATTTCAAGCTATTATCCATGCCCCAGCACTGGCTATGGAGTGTGAACCATAAATTTGATATGAATTAGAAAATCTGAGAGGAATAAATGCTTCTGTCTTTGATACATATTCTTTTACGCAAGGTAGATATTGCTAGATTTTCTAATTACCGCCGTACGAACATATCTGCTGATGTTTCTTAATTCAAAATGTACCATTTTATGTTTTTAAAAGATTCTCAGCTTTAGACGGTGCTAAGGGGAATGGCCGGTAGCTTCAGTACCATCTTGCCATTTTGATCATTCTTTAAGGATTCCTTTCTTTTTTGCTGCAGATGTGGACAATTGTTACATTTTTCGATATAATTATTACATTTAACAAAATAAACAACATGCGCATTAAATAAATGTTCATTATATATATGCTAGAGAAAAAAACATGTTGCTAATAAGACGTCCGCTAGGAAAGGGTATCTAGATCAAGGCTTAATAAAAAGTGTAGTTTGTGAATACATCCTGAAGTTTCATAACATCATTGAAATTTTTAAATCTCAGGCGTAATGTCTCTAAAAGGAATTGTTGGACGGTTTTTAGTGAAAAATCTGAAAATGATATTTGCTTCTAAAATTAGAAAGTAATTGATGAACGGTTCACTTGAAAATATCTATAAAAAAATCAGATATGCTGTACAAATAAATATAACCTTTAACACGAAGTATGTTTGTGCCGGCGCCAACAGCAAAATAGAAACAATCGATTTCATATATTTGTATTTTGCAATAATTTCTCAATTTCATATTGCAGTACATTCTATATGCCTATGAAAGAGGTTTTTGAAATCAAAATACAAATTGAATCACCTTTTCTCATTCATAAAATCTAACTGTGCGTTAGACATGGCATGTAAGTGCTTGATCTTTAATAAGGCGTGTGCCAATGAAAAGTCTCCAATTTCATAAAGAAATAATTCAACTAGGTAAACTTGTAATCAAATTGTAATCAAGGTTTCTTCGAAAAAAGATCTTTTGATTTCAAACAATTAATCGTTTTATTCTTAAATGATGAATATACGTAAGAGGTTCAGGGTAGACGTGAAGCAAAAGTATGAAGTTGTTTATATTGAGGACCCAATTTTGCGTTTGTTATTTTGAAATTGTAACATCGCATTATTTTTTATCTATTTAAAGAACTTCTTTTAAAAAAATGATTTGAATAAATATTTTGTAATGGTACATGTAAATAATTGATTGCAGATAACGGCAAATCACTGCAAGCAATCACTGATGTAAGGAATTATTGTCCCGATTTGAGGTATGCTTCCGTTTATAAACTATTTGCTTATAAAACTGCAGTCCTAAAGATTTTGAAAAGTCGTTGCAATATAAATTGGACAAGTCATTGTTGCAAGTCAACAAGCTGCAAACTCTAAACATACATTTATTCGGTTTCAAAGTTTGTGAAGCACATTTGATGAAAACCGTATTAATTATTTGTGATTTTTTTAGCTAGATTCTAAAATTTAAAGACTGAAGGTTTCTTTACGTTTTCTATCATTTGCTTATAAAATTTGTTTTTAATTAATGCAAATTGGGTTTTTTTTATTAAAAATACAACTTATAAAGCTGACAAGAAAGGTTATTTCGTTTTGAAAGATATTGGTTTAAACATATTTCATTGCATCAAATGCATGTGAACTTTTATACAAATGATAAATATAAAGCAAAAAGCAAATGGGTCTAGCAACATAAAATTAAGCCCTTCCAAGAAATATATTAACGGTTTAAATTAAAAGCACGACCAATGACCAATTATCTGTTCTTCGATTGTTTTTCATTTTAACATATTTTAAGTTCATATTTCACATATATCTATGTACTATTTAGCATCTGCTATTCTTGAATTGTTAATATGTACACTTCCGATGCAAAACTATACCTGGCTCTCATAAATGTTCTGAACAACATTTTGAAAATTGTTTCTGATACATATTGGTGATAAAGAACATTGTATATCTCTAGTGCTTCGCAAAAATTAATTTAGTTTGTCTTAAGATACAATAAATTATCACTGGTAGCCATGTAGTTCAAGATCTAACTAAGACCATTAATTAGTGACAGTTTGTATCTTTAAATATTTTTTTAAAATCGACATATGTACCAATTATGGAGAATAAGATATCCTCATTATCGAATGGTCATAACCAAAAGAAAAAATGGTTATTTATTGTTCTAATTATAAGATATTTTTAAACATTTTGATGCAAGCTATGCTCAAATGAAACAAGCAAAACATATAAATGTATACTTCAAAACATTGTGATAATCTAACAATTTTAACAAAAATGATATGTGAGAATTGCAGTATTAATAATGATGATTGCAGTAGACTAAACTGTGCCATTTTTTTTGTTTTTATTTTGATACCGCTATATCTAAAGCATTTCCATTTAATATGTATTAATGATTATAAAATTATTCGACAAATGATTGATTTTTGTAATTAGTTCATTTATAATTTGTATTGTTATTAACATGTGTATACAATGTACAAGACATTTGTATGCATTTTCAGACTAGTATGTTTTATGCAATACAATCATTCATTGGTGTCTATGGAGATCGCTTATTCAGAAATGATTTCAACTGATTAATATGTGAGGAAGAAACAATGCATATTAGACCAATTAAAAGACAAATAAGCATATGAAAATTATGTAATTTATTCCTCAGACTAAGCTGTTATTATCATGAAATATTGTCGACCATTGTATTCAATACCTCTTTTACTCTTAAGGGTTTGTTTTATTTTACAAAAGTAAAGTATAAAACACAACCGCAACAGTGCTCACATTCAACAAAACGTTAAAAAGTTATCCTAAATTTACGCTTCATATATCATTGACCTCTTTATTTAAAAATAACAACTGTGAAGTATGCTTTCATGCTAATTGATCATCGCGAAAAGTATTTTATCCATCATCCATTCTTATGATCTATATGGTCATCGCAGACTGGAAGGAGAAACTACGATGGTGAAAACTTGAAACCGAAATAATGAAAAGTCGAAAGTGCGATGATGAAAAGTCGAAATCACGACCATGATGGTGAAAAGTCGAATATAAATGATGAAACGTCTAAATAACGAAACAACGAAATCACGATGATGAGATGTTAAAGTATGATGGTAAATATACAAGAAATTATATTGAGTATTCACGTGGTTTCGTTATTTCGACTTTTACCCTCGTATTTTCGACTTTCTATCATAGCACCTTCTACTTTTCACCATCGTTGTTCCGTTACTTTGTTGATTTGATTTTGTCATCGTTATTTCTTGTTTTCGTTGTTTTGAAGTATTTGGCGTCGCAATGGCTCTAATGGTGCACCGTATTTTGTTGCTAGAAATAAACATGTTTTTTTTCTTCTCCTTAAAGTCACATTAATATGCTTATTTTTGCTTTCAAGTTTAGTTGATATAGTTATACTTTTGAAAAGATTTGTTATTATTATGGTTATTGACCAATAATTGATAACAGAAACTGTTTATGGTACAATATAAAATCTACCTAAATTATAGGACTGCCCCACTCTTTTTAATGATATTTATAGATGTTTCTGCTGGTCAAGTGAATTATTTTTTTAAGGAAACTAAAATATTGAACACAGTTGAGGCACAATGGCAAAAGGTTATTTTTACTTCTTCACTGACCATTTACGCTTGGATGGGCATAATGTTACAAAAATTCTTCATAATGTATTCCTATGAGTTTGTTGGCCTTTCTTGCTTTCTTTTATATTAAACAAATGTCAATAAATGATAACGACGGTCAATAATATGCAAATAAACATTTATGCCAATAAGCCAAAAGCCAACCATCAAATGTACACTAACGGGAATGGCACAATAATGATAGTAAATTAAAAAAACATGATGCAGTTTTTTATTTCACATCTTACTTTACAGAAGTTATTGAACAGGAATCGGTCAAACAACATTTGAAATAAAATAAACGAAAAATTTAAAACCATGCAGAAATTGTCCAGTAGTCAGTTGTCGAATTTATACATTGATATCTTGAAAATCTCATTTTAGTGAGGTCTGATACCATATCCTTAGTAAACATTGAACGCCTTTTTAAAGATATAGAATTTCATGTTCAATTTATGTCAAATGAATATTACTACATAACAAATTTCATATAAAAAATATTTCATAATTGAAAAAAGAAAAACGTGATATTATTTCCTCATATTAAACATTGTAAGAGCCCCCTTATATGCATTTGTATCATAAATAGAAAATATATTTATAATAGGAATAAAACAATATAAAATATTATGAGCAGGAAGCGAAGTTTATAAAAAAGAATAGTTCCTGCGATCTTATAATCAAGTCTTCATGACTTTATATTGTTTTCATTAAACTTACAAGTATGCTATTAAGTCATATTTCATAAAGTTTCAGGGCAATTTTTAATATATTGTTTTAATTGCTTTGTAATTGCGAATTTGTTTCTTAGAAAATAATTCTTATCTTTTATTATTTGTTATAAGTTTGTTTGAATAAAAATATGTCAATTTATTTTTGTTGAAAATCTGTAATATGAACATTCAGCTACTTAGCATTCTCGTTATGTATTACAAATATAAATTAAAGGTGTCTTTTCGAGTGAAATATAACTGCACTTAACATGGTTTTATTAAAAACTTGAATCATTCATTGGCCTTAAGTGCTTCATGTAAAATTTTGCACCGAAAATACATATTTAACTGTCACAATTAAATAACTGTAAAAACATAACATACATGTATTAAACGTGAATTTACAAGATGGTAATCGCTAAACAATAGTTGAAAAGACAGTTGGTTTCTGATATGTTGGAATTCAAATTGTCAGTATCATGTATAAGGCAATGAAACGTTGGATAAGACTTTTAAAATACAATCACCTTTACTATAACAGCGATCTTTTAATTATTAAATTCGTCCGGTCAAGGAATTATTTTTTAAAAAAAATATTGACACAAGAAATCAAAGGAACATACATTATACGTAGGCAAAATTACAATATCAGACTTCAAATATTTAAGTTTGTGAATCTTGCTTTTTTTAAATTAAAATTTTGAGAGGAATATATCAACAAACTTAGCAAAAAAACAGAAATCAAGGGTACACTAACAATCACAACTTTAATGATAAAATGTAAGAAAAATGCAGTTTTCTTTCAAATTTACTTTAAAAGGTTTTAACAGGATGTCGAAACACAGAAATCATAATAAAAAAACTGTAACCATGCAGATGTCCAAGTAGTCATTGTCGAATTTATACATTGATTCTTGAAAACTATTATGAGTTGACCATTCCCTAACTTACGTAAAGTATAAATCTTCATGTTCATTTTTATGTCAGAATATTACTACCTAACAATTTCATTAAATTATCTCAATGAAAAAAGAAACGTGATTTATTTATTGATTTCTAAAATTTTTAAGACCCCTTATATGAATTTTATATTAAATAACATATATTAATAGGAAAAAAAATATAAATTATGATTTATGAGCAAGCAAGTTTTATAAAAAGAATATTTCTGATCTTATATATTTATGATTTTTTGGTTTCATGTAAACTTACAAGTATGATTAATATTTTTAATAATTTTAGGGCTTTTTAATATTTTTTTATCTTGAATTGCAGAATTTGTTTTTGAAATAACTTATCTTATATTTTATTTGTTTGAATAAATGATGATTTTTTTTAAAATCTTTAATGAAAATTCAGCTTGGTTGATTCTCGTTATGGTTAATATTTGGTTTTTTCAGGAAATTAAAACTGCACTACCATGTTATTTAAAATTGATTTTCATATGCCTTATTGTCATTTAAAATTTTGACCAAAATAAATTTCTGTTTATAACTGAAAAACTATACATACATGTATTAAAACGTGAATCTGCATAGAGTATTTCAAAAAGTGAAAGACATTGTTTCTAAATGGTATATAAAATATCATTAAGTACTGTAACTTGCTTACTTAAAAACAATTAATTCTATAAAGATATTTATTTTTATAAATATTCTTACGTACAAATCTGTTATGCATACAGCAAAACATACTTACAATAATCATTTCACTATATGCAATGTTGTGTTTTATTAAAGTTGAGAAAAGTCAACACCAAAGAAAATTCAATATCCCTGAGGGTATTTATTTACAATGCTCAATTACTTTAATCAATTAAGTCTAGTAATGCAACATTCTTCTGCATTTTATAGAATTTAACAGACGATGGTAAGAACTTAATACTAAACTTGTAAAAAAGTATTTGTACTGATATTGCGTTCTAATTTTTACAACTAGCTAATGATTATGCTACTTACCAATTTATTATAGCAGAAATATTTGTTATGAATTTTTTAGAAAAACAAGTTTTTAACTATCCATTTTTTGTACTATTACTGCTAATTTGTCATCATTTTGGGGATTTAGTAAAAGATGTAATTACTTTGGCTTTTGAATTTTCCTAATTTAGAGAAATTTTCCAAATTTTTAATACACTGTTAATGTTACATTGTGTTATTCTTCTTTGGTAAGATTCATAATTAAGTTGATTTATTCTTATTTGGATTGAACAATGTTATGCAAGGATACGACGCCAATTCCATCTATATGATTACTTAGTTTTTTTCTTGTTGCCTGCATGTATCAACTGAACAACAAACAAACAAAGATGACAAATATATAAAATGAATTCTATAGTGGTTGTATTTATTTTTGTGTGCACTGACACATGCACAAAGCCAAAAGCCGTTCTGTAGGAAGTAGCTTGAATGACAGTATAACGAGTTATTTCATGTTTTATTTATCTAAAATTGATGAATATTTAAGAATTCGTTGAAAAATATGCTTTTGCGTTCTGATTCTCTTTAGGATTTTTTTTGTTTTTCATAAGGAACATACATACCAACGACACAATATGGAAGGCCTGTTTAAATGAACAACATGATTGATATATACGAGTATATTGATATCACAATATTAGTAATTTATTGTTTGTTTTCCCAAGAATTCATGTTTCTATTTTGATGTTGTCGCCTGTACAAATGACGTCAATTTGAAGTGGCATTTATTTATACAACTCACCTGACACTTTTATAGATTATTTCAGGTGAACAACCAATCAATTACTTTCTAAATTTAAATGCACAATTATCCGACTGCTCGTTAAATTAACTCCTATAATTCTATTTAGAGACATTTGTCTTGAGATATAACATTACAATTAATTGTACTTCGTTAATGTGTATAGTCGTAAAATTACCATATTCTACAACGGTCATGTACTGGAGATCCACTCATACCAGGCGTTTTATTTACAACGCATTTGAATAGGAACAATATCATAAGCAAGCTGTTGATTTATTAAACGTCAAAACATCATTTACCTAAACTGGTGGAGGAAAGCGTTATTTTACAATCCCAAATAATATTCACCTTAACAAAACCTCTAAGTAAAATAGCAAGCAATCAGCGTTAAACTTCTGAATTTTTCACTGTCATAACACGTACATGATGATGTGGTCTATAACTTCTAAATACATTAAACTTAAAATAAAGATTATTGACTGATGGCATGATAATGAAATGTATAATATTGAATAAATAAATTAATTAATTAATTTATGAATAAAATACAAAATTATTTAGTCTAGAAACCATGTATAATTACATGGTTAATTACACGGTTAAAACTGAGTTCTTTTGTACCAATCTCTGATAGTGAATTTCTTTTATCTTGTTTCAGAGGTCTTTATCCATTAAAAACGTACATAAAATATTCTTTTTTCTTAACACTCATTGTCCATAAGCGATACCCCTGTTCCAGATCTTCATAACACGATCATTATCGAAATGTCGGAACAAAATTGTAAGGTAAGTCGTTTTTAATTTCAATGTCATAAAATTGTTTTCAAAGTTATATTTCTTGTTTTAGAATACAAAAACAAGTCTATCCCCAAGGTTCGACAAATAAAGACCATTTATTACGCTTTATTTTTTTTAATTTCCGAGTGTTTCTGGATTGACCATTTCCAATTCCTGTAAGTGCAATAAAACATAAAACCGCGATGAAAACAATTGAAAAAGGAAGTCGTTTAGGTCTCACATTTTAAACATCATGTTTTATCACACAGGTCATTTTATATGCTATAAAGCATTACGACAATATGATAATTTTATTATTATTGTTATCATTATTGTTATCATTATTGTTATTAATAAAAGGAATATATTGACAATTCTTTCATCTATCTCTTTTCTCTTCACCCATACATAGTACATGAGGGAAATAAAAAAAGAACGTTTCTTTCTTAATAGTTAAATTTTAAAATATAAGTTATGTCATGCCACAATGTTAATCAATAAAATTTACGTTAAATTGTGTCAAACGTGACACTGTATAGGGAATGTTACTGACTATGGTTCATTATAATCAAGGTCTTTTCTGCACTCTGGTAAGAGTTTTATTTACTCAATATAAAATCTGATCTCACGAGCGACTGCATGCAACATTCTGTTTGATTTGTTTTATGGAGACACAATAGCATAACGTATATGTATAAGCCTTTTAGATATTTTACAAGATTTATTAGATATGTGCATGCCTCGGAATTAGTTTATTAAGTAAATTGAAATTTAATATGAAGGGTATAAACATAAAAATTTCAGATTGCAAACGTTTAAAGTGAAGCAAAAAAAAAACATTTAGTTTAAAAAAAAAGTGATAGCACTATCAATTATTATTCGAAATCCATAATTATTACACCTACTCAAAAGCAAAATATTAACATTTTTCTTGGACAATGTGCCCAATCAGGAAACTTGATTTCTAACTTCATTATGCCTGCTTCCAAGGTCACGGGGGAGGAAGTGTTACACGAAGGATGGAGTTCTTATGATAACGTGTTCAGGAGTTCTTGTGATAACTGTCACGGAGTTCGTCGGAAAACATCTGTATATACTTCAAAAACACTCGTCAAAAATGGTTATTTTCATCGTTCAAAAATGAGTTTTAGGTGCTAAATTAAACTTTAATGATTAAGCTTGTCTTACATCATGTATTATTTGTCAAAAACTGATTCACAGGCCATTTTAAATCGCCTCTTGCTATAAATCTGGTAGTTTTGAGTAAAATTTCCAAATTATTTGCCAATTGACAAGTATTGACCTGTTTATTTATGGTCTTTATCCTTGCCATACATAATTACCTAATTATAATGCAAAGTTGCAAACATAAAGCACCGGCTAACAGATTTATTGACCCGATTTTTTAAATATCCCAGGAGTTCTTGTGGATAACTTGAAGATGTCACAGAGTTCTTATGATAACTTTTGTTATTGCCAGTGTGTTTCTTGCGCTAAATCACGGCACGTTTTAGTGGTTTTTATTATTCAATGAGATTGTAAATCATTATGAAATGTAGTACGCTCATCCTTTGCGCAAAAAAGGATATATAATGTTGGTTTTGAGTGAATTTTAGTTCAAGAGATATTATTTCTTACCCATAGCATTTTTTTTGTTTGACGCAGATTTCGTAGACTAGAAAAAGGATTTATGTACTGGTTTCCGAAGCAGTTTCCGGCTTCTAGCAGTATTCTGGCCCTTTATCATTTTCACCCAGGCATACAGACTATTTTTTCTCAGTTAAGCATCTATGTAACTGCATCAATCAGAGAAACATTTTGTTTTCTATGTAATACAGCAGTTATAATAGTACAGCGATTAATATGTTTTAAAGTTTTGTCTGTTGTTTAGAGAACTTGCGACACTTACAAGCAACACCTAGTTTGAATGCCCATGAACAATAACTGAAATCCCATTCTAGGTAAATCACTACTTTTAAACAATATATTTGCAGACGACACGGAAAAGTTTGGGAAGTTATATTTATTTGAAAAACCTAGCTTAACATTGCTTAATGGTACTGATTTATATTCAAAATAAAAAAGGTCCGAAAAACTGCTATGAAATTTTGAATAAATGTGAGCAAAGGTGTTACATCTCAGGCCTTTATTCCATTAAATGGTAAAATAAAAGAGCAACATTAAAACAGGGTAATGCTGGGCAGGTACCTAACTTTGTTTTGTCAAAGCTTGCACTCTTCGGTAGACAGCTTTTTATGTTATTCGATTTGGGACCGGGAACTGCTATGAAACCAGTAGGGCATTTATGTACTTGATAAAATGCGCTTTGAAATACTCCAATATGGTATTTTCATGTATATTTTTCTGTCGATGTTTGATGAGTATTTCCCCTATGTAATCTTAGTGGAGGGAACTCTGCTACTTTTGCTGTAATTGATAACAAAAATATATAGTCAAACTTAGTTCGCTCGAACCTGGAGGGACAGTTCAAATTTGTTCGAGAGATCGGTAGTTAGAACCAACCGCTGTTGAGTTTTTATCATGTATCGTACTTACTTAAGACATAGGTGTGGAAATTACCCTGGTTATATACTTATTTATTATGGTATAAAATGATACAAATTACTTAGCCCTTAGGTAAGAGAAGCGTGCCTATATATTGTCTGCTTAAGAAAGGTGGTTGCTTAAAACATGTGAACTCAGAACAACGTGTACGTTTTGAGACATTTTTGTTTTATGGGTTAAACAATTATACTGCTGAATATCAGTGGCCGCTGGTTCAATTTTACTGTAGATGTATGGCAAGGATGAAGACCATAAATATACAGGTCAAAACTTGTGAATTGGCAAGTAATTTAGAAATTGTACTCAAAACTACCAGATTTGAAGCAAGAGGCGATACAAATTGGCCTGTGAATTAGTTTTTGACACACAATACATGATGTAAGACAAGCTTAATCATTAACGTTTAATTTAGCACCTAAAACGCATTTTTGAACGATGAAAATAACCATTTTTGACGAGTGTTTTTGTACTATATACAGATGTTTTCCGACGATATCCGTGACAGTTATCACAAGAACTCCTGAACACGTTATCATAAGAACTCCATCCTTCGTGTAACACTTCCTCCCCCGTGAAGGTTGCATTTATTTCTTTATAATTCAGCTTTGTAGTAAGTAGGCAGCTAATTCCGTTTCTGTTGATACAGATATGATTAAATTGAAACATATGATTTAAACGTACTGACACACAGTGAAATAGACAATTATAAAAATGTAGTATGGTTTATTTAATGTTTTTATGAGTATGGAAGTAAAGAAAAGTAAGTACATTACACGTAATTGTCATAAACAACTTATCTATACTGTATTGGTCGTGTCTACGTTCAGAGGTTGAAAATTTAAGCTACTGACATTGTGGAAAAAACATTATTCCTTTTTGTAGATTAATAATTTCTGTAATTTAAAATCTCAATAGTATTGTAGACGTTTAACTTTTTAAAATCTATTGATAAATTCGTACTACTTTAAATTGTCATGCAACTTTAAGGGGACTTTATTTCAAATATTTGTGGTAGTATGAAAGAAATATCATCAATTAAGTGCAATATGACTGGTATGATAGCTATCATAAATATAACGTCTTGATATGTAATCTAAAATGGTGATGTTCTATATAAGGCATAATAGTATATTAAATTATCGTTCTGTGAGCAAGAAACACAATGCTAACGTGGTCTGAAGGCGGATAACAAAAGATATATCTATAATAAAATCATGGCTGTATTGATCGTTTCCTTTTCAGTATAACATAAACATCTATCCTAATTTACGGGACCATATGCATATTGAACATCTAAATTGACACTGCATCTAGAAACACTAAATAAGGCATGTTTTATTTCTTCAAATCTTGCCTTTTTCAACGCATTCTTTTTCCTGGGCACGAATGTTTCACATTGAAGATTTCGCCGTATGAACAAATCTGCAGATGTTTCTAAATTTAAAATTTCACCATTTACATGTTTAACTGTTGAATTATGCTTTTGGGGAGCATGGAAGGTAACTTGCATTTTTCAGTACCGCCCATAGAAAAAAACAGCAGTTTCACACACATTCCGCTTTATTATGTGTTCATTGGACTTAGTAATACACTATGTTTGTTTGTTTTGTTTCATTTTACGCCTTTTCCCAACAGTATTTCAGTCATATAGGCGGGTAGTTTCCTAACCATCGTTCCTGGAGAGTTACACCAGTACTAGACTACCTTCCTCCGCGCTAAACTACCAAAGCATCTCCCCGGGATCGAACCCACGCAAGAGAGGTAACTGGATTAGAAATCATCGACTCTAACCACTCGACCACGGAGGCGGTAAGATCGATTTTAATTTAATACTTCTAATATTCCTTTCTTATCTTTTGCATATTTAAACTGTGAGTGTTTAATGACAGGAAATAAAATGAGACTAGAATCATTTAATAATGACCGTCTAAGATACATTATTACAATAACTTTTACCATTATAAACGTAAAAGAATTATTTCTATTTCACACATAACTGGTACAACTATATACATCAGAACTGAAATTTAAAGCTGTATGCATTTAACCATGATAACCGGCGATGGACATATCTGCGGATGTTTCTAAATTTCACTATTTTCGTGTTAAATGTTTAATTTTGCTTAAGCCGGTGTAAGGGGGGGGGGCGTAGACGGTAACTTGGATTTTCCAGTACCGTCCGAGAACAGGCTAAATCAAACCGAGCCTGCAGCATTTACAATTTTGCCGTATTGGGCTTCCCCTAGACTCTTATCCTCTTGTAGGTCTTTTTTTAAATTTTCTTCTTTGGTTGTCTTGTAGGTTTCTATGATTTCCTATTTTGAATAATTTATAACGATGTCCGTGATTTGCCTGTGTGCCTCGTCGTGTTTGGTGTCCTGCTGAGCTCCTTGCTGGTGACCCTGTGTTGGAGAATTAGTTCAGTGAACGCCGCCCTTCCTGGGTGGTCCTGTTTGTCATGTGTTTTCCACATGTCTTAATTATTTCCTATGTAACATTTCGCTGGGATATTTTCTGCCAATATTTTTTTATTATACGAAAGTATCCTGTCTTCACAAAATAATGATAATCAATCTAGAGGTCCTTTTATCATGTCTTGTAAATAATTCGGCGGGGGAGGTAAATTAATTTCCAGATACAAACAATTTCCTTACATGATAACATAATTTAATCATAGTTTTATGACTGGCAGAATGGTTTGATATAACAGACAAAATGTCTGAGAAATAAAGTTCTGTGATTGACATTTTGATAAAAGACATAACACATTAATCATCTTTTCGTTATGCCTACAATTTATTCGAACATTATCATGAAGTTATGTTTTTGAAGAATAATAGACTAAGAAATTATGGAATTTTTATGAAGTATATATTTGAACAAAATAGAATTTAAAAGTAGCTTGTATCTCATGAGTACATCAGCGCAATCCTAAAGATAAGAATGAAACATATTAATTATATAAATTACAATTAAAAATCCATTTTAAGTTAGTGCAATACTTAGTACTTGAGCTTGCAACATTTTCAATTTTGCCATGTTGGGCTTTCTTTAGGGATTCTGTTTTTCTCTATTTTTTTGTCACATCAGTGTTATGTGTGACGTGTGACGCTTCTCTTTTCGGGTCATTTTTTACAATTAAAATGATTATTCTTTCTGAGTGAGTGAATATCCTGTACAGAGACATCGTGTTACAATAAATATAGCAATTTAAACTTCAAAATCTACAGAAACTTACTTGACATTACATATACAATATAGTTATGTGCGACAAAGATAAAATCTGGAATGAGGATGTTTCCTCGGATGCAATAAAACAACATTATTTAAGCAAATTGCATACTTTGTTTAATCGAGTACATAAAACATTGACAATTGTGATATCACAATAGAATGGCGAATACAGACGACGACACTGTCGGTAAAACGATAAAATAGATACGAGTAAAACGATAAAATAGATTCGAATGGTTACAAAAAATCCATTATTGTTGCATTTATGAAAACTGCACCAGGGAACTCGAATCGGATATCATGATCCAACAACATGTTATGCAGAGTTTTTGGATATTTGGATATTAAATAATAAAACAAAGCATCTAGAAAAGTATTCGTAATCCAAATAATACATTATCGTTTTGTCGCAGATTGCCACTGGTCCATATGAATACATGAAGTTACTAAATATTCCTGTTCACAAGATTTCCAATGTCTGACAGTTCATACATCCCATCTCTGGTAAACAACAAATGAAAACAAAATCACTTAAATAAGGAAGATAATCCATTCTTCGTGGTAAAATTACATCCATACTTGGAATTGTGTTATTCTGGAGGCGTGTATCAACGTCTAATCAAATGGCATTTTTGCCAAATATTTTTCTAATACTTAAAAAAACAAATCAACTGCGTTATTTTCTACATAAAAACATAGCATCAGTTTTTATTTTTAAGATTAAATTCCGAAATCTACTCGCCGCAAAATTTTGTTATTTTGCTGATTTAAAACTTAAAAGATTGTTTTCAGTGACATTTTGAAACCATTATTGCATAAAAACATTCAGTGACTTGGAATAAGGACACCTGTGTTTCAAACCATTAAATTGCAAGTGTTGTCAGTTATTTTCAAAACAAAACAATTAATTTTCTTCTTTCCTGGTCAATATCTACCGCATAAAGTAATATATAAATGCTAAGTTCATTCCCGCAATTTGATAAAAATGCTTTAATGATCCTGTAACTCAAATCTATATGGATATATATCATAAATATGATTCTCAAACGAACATTCAATTTTGTAAGTTTCCAAAAACATTATTTATATAAGATATAACTATAATGCATATAGTTTAATGATTACTTATAATGCGTATAAACATTTTCAGTACATAATTAACATATTCTTGGATGTTTGGAAATTGTTTTAGAAGAATAATTATATATATATATATAATTCCACTTTGGTGTTGTTACAACCTTAATTACAACATACAGGATCTTTAACAGACTAGTTCTAAGCGCAAACGTCATTGAAATGGAAGGTTACATAATGACTAAACATAATAGCATGTAAAAACTTCTAAGAAGTTTATCACGATAGTAATCAAGTCATTTGTTACTTTTAGAACGATTTTATAATGCTATACCTGTCGTTGTAACACGTGTAATGTCAAAAGTACCGACAGTTCAAATATGTATTAGTCACACATAAACATACATTAATCATCACAACACATAACAACAACTTATACTAGTGAAAGCTGTATTGCAATGAAATGTATAAGAAACATTACATTCGGAAAAAACTGTTAGTGCTTTCATATAAACAAGATACCTCGAATTAATTCATTTCTGCATATCGTGAATCTCGA
Source organism: Ruditapes philippinarum (assembly GCF_026571515.1). NCBI lineage: Eukaryota > Metazoa > Mollusca > Bivalvia > Venerida > Veneridae > Ruditapes > Ruditapes philippinarum. The sequence goes on along the minus strand of NW_026853740.1, from coordinate 128,581 downwards.
AACACCCTCATACATGATATATTAAATGTTTTGCAAAATCGCTGAGTATATAATTTACTGTTAAATATAATTTAATAATGTCTATTTGTATAACATAACGCTTCATGGAAACTTGCATTTATATGCATTGCATATCAAAAGATCAACGCTAGGCATGCAATTTGGTATCATGACACCTTCCACAAAAATAAGTAAATGACTCACAATAAGAGGATACCTGTTTCCAAAAGAATACATCCAATAAAATAATCACATGTTTCTCAATAAAACGATACAAGTTTCGAAAACAAGAACTTAGTGAGCTGGACGCAAACAAAGTTTACTGTGAGAACGCATCAGAATTGTTTCACAACAGTCTGTGTTTTTAAAGGACAGTTTTAAAAAGATAATATATAAATAACACATGGGTTTGTGGGTAACAGTAAAAATATCATCCCGAGGAAAATACTGTTACTCGAGGCGTAGCCGAGGGTAACAGTATTTTTACGAGGGATGATATTTTTACTGTTACTCACAAACCCATGTGTTATTTATTTTATTACCCCGAACAAAAATACTGTGATGATCTGAAATTGTCAACTTAATCTAACTGTAACAAAAATAAACCAAGAGTAACAATAACTAAACTGTCCTTACCTTTTAAGTTTTAAGTGTACTTTAGGCCTACTTGAGAAGTTTTCTTTTTCTTTTATTTTTTAAACAAGTGATGATATCTACAAATCATAAACATACAATAAGCTGGGTTTTATTTAGAAAACAAAGCACTAACCCATTTACACGGTTATGATCTGTAAAATCTGATCCTTCTGTTTTCAGAATATTCTTAGCATGATTTTTGACAAAATAACGATGATATCCTATGTCTGTCCACCGTATGTGTAACGTTTCACTGATTAAAATTGTTAAATAATCATTTGTTGCAAGCTTAAATCTTCTGCATGTTCGAGTTTGACACACAATTATTTACATTGCAATTACTTCCGTTGGAAACGGATGTTCACTTTTTGACTATTCAACAAAAAGATATTTTATACGCGAAAAGCACACAAGGGTGCGAACAACTAAATTTTAAGAGTGTCATTGTTACTCCTGAGAAGAAATTGATGTCCTATCGGGGTTAAACGTCGTAAATAAGAATGAATCGAGAATAAAATGGCGGCCATTTTATTTCATTTTATTAAGAAAATAGACCACATGACCAGATTTTATACTGTTAAAAAATACTGTTACCTATGTAACAGTACAAAATTCTTAGTCACGTGGTACACTTGCATTAACAGTAAAAATAACTTCCAGAGGCCTATGGGAAATTAGCATTACGAAAAAAGTGAGGGGTAATAATATCAAATGTTTAATTCTATCATATATATGTGAAATTTAAAACTGTGCTTAGCTTAAATGAACAATGGATATCACAAAGCAAGGTGTTGTTTACTATGTTTATTTCAATAGATCGCGTAAACAAACCGCCTAAATTAAATAAAATTATATTATGTATATACTTATCATTATAGTTGTAAAAACCGAAAAAACAAAATGCCAATCGGTTGACATTAATTCAGACTTTTAATAATTGTATATCAGTGGCGTCTTCAATTTGTAATTTGATCATGATTATTCAAAATATTTTCAATTATTATTTTAATGGAAAAAGACTTCATTTTCCTTTTGATGTCAAACAGATACACTCGTTACACATATCAAAGATTACACTGTTTTTTATACGTCAAAAAACCAGTTGGTAGAACTACTTACAATCCCTATTAAGTTCAAGGTTATTCTGAATAATTGCCAAGGACGTGCTGATACAGACTCAAGTAAACTGATATTGCAATTATCTTCAATTTTTGAAATTTGCATTCATAACTCATTTGTATATTGTGTTAAACCATGTTAATTAAAGCAGCGGACATTTTTATCCTAACTTACAAAGTATTTGCATTTCCACGTAATTAATTTAAAAGAGGAGTAACGTTTATGTCAAAACGAAAATACTTATAAAGGCAATGATTAACGCCTTTCCTTTACAACTTCATCTAAATGAAACAAATGCACTTAATAACACAAGTATATTTTTTTACAAATGGCATATACTTAAAGAATACTCCATACAATTTATTTCTAAAAACCTGAATTTAAGATATTTATACAGCATACAGCAATAATAAAACTGTTAAACACTATTAACTTTGCATTATAACAAGTTTATGGCGCATTTCCCAGAAAATAAAGCACTTTTTATGAAATGCTATATTTATTACAAATGATTATTTATTGGCATTTCCTAGTCAACTTGAAGCAAAAATAGCACGTATAACAAGGACAACGGTATCATTATGACATTCAAAGTTAAATTAATTTTGTTTTGGCTACTGTGATATATATATCTTTGGAATAAAGTTTGTGCAAAACCCGGCATATATAACTTTTTGCTCCTTATACACTTGCTTGCAAGACGTGAACAGTTTTTTACCCTTAAATGTAAAGAGAGTTTGTTTTTCTAGTTGAAAACATTTTCTTGAATTATTTAAACACTAACACATTTCCTTATCATATGTAATTTTAAAGTTTTTATCCAGCCAAAGGCCGATCTAAATCAGTTTAACTTCCTGTAAAATTTACAGGAAAGAACTAAATTTAAGAAGAGTTTTTAAAGGTTATTTTAAAATTACAAAATTAAATCTTGGAATCTCGTTGGCCATTATACAAAATAACATGTAATGATGGTTCTAAAATAAAATGTACATGAAAGTTCAAGTTCTGTTGTTTTCTTGTTAAATTGTTCAGATATTTAAGTTCTGTTTAAGAATACTTCCTCCGAAAAACATTTACACAGCATAAAGATCTCATTACATTTTCTAGTGAACAGTGTATTGTACGTGCTTTGCTAAGCTATAATTAAAACAATTACAAATAAAAACAAATAAATAAATTCACTGCAAGACACGTTGATTTACATATTTAGATCTTATGTGTATTAAATTTATAAAGTATATCTCAATGGTACATTGTCATGCATACTTGAACTTCTCAGATATATGATACACACTGCGTATAGAGAACTCACTGCGACATTTATTTCCTTATCTCAGGAGTTTCTTGAAAGCATATAATCCTTGTGGGTGAGGGATTGCCTTCTAGAAGGGCCACTATTTATCCCTGCTTGATCCTAAGAGGAGACTAAATGGGTTTGAATTACTAATGTTTATGTATCTATTTGCTCCAGTCGGTAAGGTGGTTTTGACCCCTGATACACCGGTGTTGCTTTAAGTTTGTAACGTCTGAGCTTAGTCAAACCATCTTTCCTGGTTCGGCGCCTCATGGCCTAAAATGTGTTAGCGCGCCTTAAAACCAAACAATACAAATACAGATTTGCTCCTTATATCAGAAGCTATTATAGAGAAGCAAATCATTTAAACAAACTGAATGTTTTCAATCATCTTCGATTTCTGATTTAGATATTTATAAATCAACTGAGTTTGTGAATGGTATTACCATTTGTAACATAAAGGAAATACTGAAACAATTCAATTTTCTATCTTATACATTGTATATGACACAAATATGTTGTACAAAGCTAAGATACTTTAAACAAAGTGTAATATTTTGAAACTGCTAATACATGTGTTAGTTTCAAAATATTTTGAATAGGTAGACACCAGTCTTCAATTTCGGATACGTTTAATTATTGTCCTTAACCATGACATATTTGCTAAACAGTGTTACTGGTTTAGACCAGTATTATCACTTTACTAGTCTCTACTTAGTAGGCGCAATTAATTCCTCTCTTCGACTGTCGCTTTTATAAATATCTACTTTTGTTTATGAAATTCACTACAAAAAGATTTTCATTGGGGACCTCAAATGTTTTAAGACCATGTTAATGTTAAAAGTTCTGTGCCGGCAGATTTCATTTACAACTACTGCCTATGAATGGGCTCCAATCAAACCGAACGTGGGATTTGTTTTGTTTGGAAGCAACTTTATGCATGTACATAGAAACTGAGTAAATACATTTTGTTTGTTTTTATGTTGTTAAGTGGCAATCATTTCTACATCTATATTTAAAAAATTCCTTACCTTTACAATGTGCACTTATTAGATTTTTAATCAATAGGAAATCAATTATACACTATAAACTAGGACTGACAGTTCTATTTTGAGACGGTAGTTCTACTGTAGAAGATTGAATTTCAATTTATATTTGTATGATATACTTGATAAACTTAATAAATTGTGGTGACAAAAACAGAGCCCAATTTCCGCACAAAATTATTCGTGCAAAATTGTATAATAATTTTATACTATTTTAAGTGATCATTTAATAAATCTATTCTATGACCGAATATAATGTACTTTTTAAAAGGGAAATTACTCATTTACATACACGATAAGATGCGCTGCTAAATGTGTTGTGTCAGTAACCTATAGTGATAATGTAAATAATGATATAGAATGACCTGACAAATAAATCACAGAAAACATTTTTCCTAAAAACGCTAGAATAATTCTTGAATTAGTGCGTATAAGTGTTTTTTTTAAATTATCTCTGCTACATTTTGAAAAGTGCTATGCTAAAACACTTAAGTGGTATGGCACCTTCCCACCCATGTATTATGAAATGTGTCATTCATACTGACATTAAGCATCTAATTGCTATTAGAGATGTTTTATTGTTGCACCAACAACATCAAGTTAAGGCTCAATTATAATTACCATGCGTCATTCTATTTCTGATAAACCTTAAATAAAATAGAATGGATAGAATTAAGATATTTTAAGCCCAATGTGCATGTTCTAGTATTATGGAACATTTAACGTATACAGTTATATTTTTCTTATAATTTATCAGAGATAAATACTGAATTTAAATGATCAATAAAATGATTAATGATATAGTTGACGGAATGTCTCTTCCCTTGAAGTACAACTACCCAATAATAGTTGGCGAAATGTTTCTTCCCTTAAAGGATAGTTTGGCGATTAAAGTACAACTACCGAAAGATAGTTGACGGAATGCCTCTTCCCTTAAGTATAACTACCGAATGATAGTTTGCGAAATATCTCTCCCCTTAAGCTACATTAAAGTTTGAGAGGTAGAGGTGGGCGTAGAATTGGGAATTGATTGCAAAATGAACGGAAACGGGAGGTTATATTTTCCTAAGACATTATCATTGTTAATTTTAACTGAATACCCGCTTCGTCTTAAATAAATAACATATAAACATAAGCATGTTTTAGAAAAAGTACTGCCTGATTAATAATCAATTTTAGAACCTGGCCCCGTGTTCACAAAGAAAAGATCAGGATCAGGATCAGGTGATCCTGATTTTATTTTCATTGTTTTATAAAACTAAAATTGATTGTATTATGCTAGAATTAAATGGTACATATTCAAATTGTAAATAATTGCTTATTTGCGAAGAAACCAACCTATTTTGGGATAAAATAAACAAATTGCAAAACAAAGACAAAAATAATCGGATCAAAATGAGGATCAATTTTAGGATCAAGATCAAAATTTGGATCAACTGTAAATGCCCATTTCTTGTAAAAATAACAATAAATTTATTCTAAAATTTCATCAACATAGTGTTGAACATACTAATTTAAGTCCAGTTTTATCAATTTAATATTGAATGTAATCTATGAGGACAAATAATGGAGAATATTTGAGTTTTTAAATTTGATCCTGATCTTGATCCTGATCCTTAAATCTTTGTGAACACTGGGCCTGTAGTTAACTTGTGCAACTGGTCATTAATGGCATTTTCTTCTCACGTTTGAAGAACGTTTCCGTGTGAATTTGTGTATGCTTAATAAATACGGAATGACGACATCAAGTTAAAAATAACTAAGCTGTGCTCAAAAGCATGAAGAATATTCGCATGTCTGTGATAATGCGCTTACCTAAAATAGTTCAAGTAAATTGATATTATCTTGTTCTTAAATTAACGATGTCCCTAAATAGATAATAGTTTGAATATTTATTCCAATAAGGTACTAATATAAAAATGTGGAAACTGGAAACAAAGGGCCCCCAAAAAGGATCATTTTATAGATAAGGTGAGGTAACCGGAAGAGGCCGACCGTGTCAGTTTTTATTTTGCAACAATATGAACCGACAGCTTACTACTCCGCATATGATTAGTATGTATAATATATCAGTAGCGACATACATATAATATAATACAGTAGATAACTTTGATGTTTTGAAAGTACATGTACAAGATCTGTACAATTTCATCAAATGTCTTTTATCATTCAGCGATTGATATTAATTGTATCATTTTATGAGGGAAATTGTTTGCCTAAAATCAGGTTTAAAAAATCATTGCAAAATAAATTACATGCTGAAACATATTAAAATAACACACATTTTACAATTTAACTTTACTTACAAATTTAATTTTAATTTTCTTACCATTGTTTTAATTTAAGATTTTAATGCAATATTTTTTTGTATTTTCATAGTTTAATGGCAACTGAATATGTACTGAATTGTATGTGAGCATTTTATACGGGTGTGCATTTAATTACGCGTAGAAATCTATTATTCTGTCTTGTCGTTTCATCCAGTAATATTCAGATTTCTGGCAGCTGCACAAAAAGTAAATGCGAAAATAGTATATGATACATCAAGACTGCAATTGTTAGTTTTGCCAACGTTTAATAACAAAGTATAAAGATATCTAAAATGTCCATTTCAATTGATATGGGTTATATTCCTGGATTGTACTTTACCTGTGGTAATGAACATTAATAAAGGCAATCACATTTACGTTTGGCACATAAAGCGTTGAAAAACTTTACGCAAAAAGTGATGTACAGTTGTTTCCTAATCAATATAACTATTTCTATCAAATAAGAAAAACAATTTATATATATTCACTATTCATTAATCTCTTCCTATAATATTCCTGCGTGAATCATATCAATGAGTTATTGTTGTAGTTTTGTACTTGATGTGCACTGAACATATCATGTAAGATGCTATATATAGAATAGTTGGGCAAAACAATATCGATTTCTAACGAACTGTTTTGAAAATAGTAACACATAAATAACAAAAAATCATTTGATATTACAATCAATTTTTTCCATTGAATTCAATTAATTTGTTGTTCAATCAATGTGTCTATATCAGTACAGAAACAACACTGTATGCGTGATGAAATTATGTTTTGACAATAGAAAGAGATAGGTTTATTTGAAAAGTGCAAAAAGCTATAAATATCAGATAACTGGTCATATCTGGAGAAATCATGAAATAATCCAATGCATAAAATAAGCAAAACAAATTTCATTGACGAATTTTTCAGTTGTTTGTCAGGGATGAGTCTTTAATGATCAATTACTGTTACAAATGACCAAGAAGACTTCTTGCGGTAGAATTAAAGTGAAAACAACTCATACAGATTGTCAATTTAAGTACATATAGTTGTTTTGATATAACACACATGGAAGCCATAATTGCACTATGTTGTAACATTGGAGTACATCATTAGATTTGTGAAGTATTTCTATTTTATTATCATATGGTCAAAAAGACCATGATTGTAAACCAGCGGCGATAGTTCATCCAGGATCTTGAACATATTGAGATCATATAATGAGAGCTGTTATAAACCACTTTCTAATTTTGAATGCATTATCCATTATCAGACTGCTCTTTACATAAAATCTGTATTATATTTAAAACGCTGACATAGCCAACCTTATGAATCATCAAAATTATAATGTTCTTTAACATTTTTATAGTTAACATATAGTGATATTTTATATTCAAAAAGATTATAGTTTGTAGTTTGAATTATTTTTTATCGGTATAAAGGCCGAAGTTTTTTCTATTCGTTTTTCTTTTCTTTTTTCTTTTATTCCCTTATTATTTTGCATTAGGCTCTCAGTCCGTTCAAAGCAATTTCTTTCCGCATAAAATGAATTTCAAAAGAAGAAAAAAGAGAAAGAGAGAAACAACAAACAAGAAAAAACATGATTTTGATTCATAATTCACATGCAAAGATGTTATATTTCTTTAAAGATCGTTCAGCACGACATTATTTTTGTGTTTGTGATATTTTAATTTTGACTATTCGGCATTTCTAGTTGGGAAGCTCCAATTTTCCTTCTTGAATAATGTTGAATCACCTTTAGGATATGTTGCCTGTTTTTTTAACTTTGTCTTTTGACTCTTATCTGTGATATTCAGGCTTCATAACACATATGCGGATGTTTCTAAATTCAAAATTTCACCATTTTCGTATTCTGCTTACGCCGGTGCGAGGGGGCGTGAACGGTTACTTTCACTTTCTAGTACCGTCCATGAACAAGCTCAATCAAACTGAACCTGCAACATTTTCAATTTTGTCGTGTTGATATTTCCTCAAGGATTTTGTTTTTCTCTATTTCATAACTTCTGACCCACTTTCAAAATTCCTTTTTGTTTAGTTCCGCCCATTGTTTTCTCGTTTAAGGCACACGCTTTCTATTAAGAAAAGACACGGAAGTGTCACATTGAAGGTTCAATGATAACCGTCGTATGAACACATCTGCGTTCAAAAATTTGCCATTTAAAGTTTAAATGTTGAATTCTTTTTAAGCCGGTGCTGGGAGGCAAGGACGGTAGTTTTCACTTTACAGTATCGTCCATGAACGAGCTCAGTCAAACCGTGCCTGCAAATATTTTGACAATTTTGTCGTGTTGAGCTTTCTTTGGGTTTCTTATTTTCTGTATTTTATATGGAATCAAAACATTTGATTTCAATATGTTGATGAAACGTTTTACACAGAAAGAAAATCAGAGATGTACGATTTTAAATATTTATTTTCTTTAAAAGACATATATCTTTGTAGTATGTAATTAAATGATATAAATGACATGTCAGTATCGTCATATTATCTCTAACTATCTGTTTCTTTATGGTTATATTTTGTCGACAATCTTCTTTAAATGTATTTATATTGAATATACTTGCAAATCATACCAACATTATAGATAATTTCGATTTTGATACAAATATTTAAAGTGCCTTGTTATGTTTTCGATACTTTTGACTAGAGGAAATTTATCTGGCAAATATAACCAACTTTAAAGATAATTTCGATTTCGATAGTCCCTTGTTATGTTTTGGATACTTTTGTCCTTTTGTCTAGATTAAATTTATATGATGACAAGTTTAATTTTCTAAAAGTTTGAATTTTGACACATGCAAATTGTTTAGCATGAAATGCTCTGTTTTAATATTAAATTACATGTAAGCTTAAAAAAAATTGTTAATGTGAATTGTAATTTATGATGTCACGCAGTCAATCTGTACTTGTATTCAATATCTTTATGTAATAATGAAAGAGACCAATATAATTGTCAAAACTGGAATGGAACAAAAATAGTTTGAATATGGGCACGCCCATAGTTAGTAATAAGCAAAACGTCTAATTGATAAGACTTGTACAGACTTTCAATGGTGCAACTTTATAAATCGACACTTGCTAATTGTTTACTTTTTGCTTGGTCTATAAATGTAACAGGATACTATTGATAGACTATGCATAAAACTAATAAACAAATAAATACAAAGGAGATATTAATATTTTCTATTTGAAATAAGATAACACAAATCAATGCCTGTTTTGAACAAACGTTCTGACAGCAAAGAAGATTATTGCCAAAAAATAAGTGGTATACCAATGACGTAACCTGTTTTGACGGAGTGTTTATACCATGATTATAATAATTCTATGATTTAATACGTTCGTGCGCAAGAAAAGAAGCAGACGAAATATATTTTATAAAAGGTGGGTATGTCTTAATACACAAAGTAATTCAGGATATTAAACGCCGATGTACTGTGATAACATTAAATTCCAATTTGTCTTAGTTATGATTTATATTTGATAAAAGCGTAATTTCACGTGAATGAATAAAAAATAAATTCAATACCCTGGGTGGATACCATCAGGTTATAACATTACATGCATTGTACTTCCGAATGCTACAGATAAACAACAGGTGTGTATTTGATATAGGACAGATCGGAGATTTAATTTCTGTCTGTTTTTGATCAACAGTAGTTCGGTCATTTCTTTGGAATTCTTATCTTTGTAAGGTTAAAAAGTAAACTTTGTTTTGTGTAAACGAAAGGCATACACTATTTCCTCCTAATTCTGCTATATTTTTGTGTTGATTTTATTTATACCATATCTCTTTTTTCTCGTTTGGCCCATCGGTATTGGCTTTCATGAAAACTAAGATTCATAATACAAAATTCCATATACAAAATACATTTTATTTTAAGATTTTGAGTGGATCACTGATTTATCCGTGAAAATTATATTTGATAATTTCACAGTGAAAATTTTCAAACTATAATTTCACACTTTTCAATGACGAGACTACATTTAAGGTACCTCAATTTTATTTTTTGCTGACAATTCTGATATTGTCAGGGCTGTTTAGAGGAAAGCAAAGCTGAAATTGAGAAAGGGGATAAATAATTTAAATTTAAAAAGTAATAAAAAGGAAAACAAATTACTTCAATTCATTCAAATTACCAATCACCAAATATCGTATCTTAATTTTTTGTTTCAGTTTAAAAGTCCGAAAAATACACTGCTCTTGATGATATTTGGGCATATTTAAGTATCCTATGAGCAATAACTGCCTAATTCAATATGAAAAAAGCAATGAAGAATAAGTTAACAGCCAAGCGTTCGTTAGACATCATTTCAGCATTAATTCCTAGACGTTTTTTATACGTCTGTTAACAATTTGTCAATGTCTGTAACAATCCTCAAATAAGTTTTCTTTATTATAAAAAGATATATGAATAACAAATCCAAATGATATCCCTCTGAATCAATCACATTATCATTTTCCTACCATGAAATACACAAATTTTAAAAATGGCGGCCGTTTACATTACTCGAAGTCTGGTCTAATATAAATTCGCCGTAAGTAACGGAAATAAGGTCGGATGGTGTGACTTTTCCTTTTTCTAGAATTGAGAATTGTTTGAATAAAATAAATAATAATGGCAATAATATCATCGCCATTAAAACGTTGATTGTCGAAACTTTTTTTTCAGCTCAAGACTTGTTGTATTTATGAGAAATTCGACTAAAAAGAGGTTACAAGTGGAGAAAACAAATGCCTATTTCGATTGCAATGGTATATATACTTGATGTTGCTTGACATTTCTACAAAAAATGTTAACAATTTCAAACTATATGTGGAGCATCGTATCTGAGAGCAGTAAAATTGACATTATCATTTATCATGTAATTGTCGTGTCAGTCCTCAGCCTTTGCAGTACATAAATTATGTTTTGTGTTGAGGTATATAACTTTGTAATAATAATTAAATGCATGAAAATTTCATAAACTGTTTTAGGAATGTATGTAAATAATGAGTATTTAATGACCCAGTATTGTTTCAAATGACCATTCAGACTTTTTTGCTATTGGATTAAATCGAAAACAACTCATTGCGTCAGTTAATTTACAGTACCCATTGTTGTTATGATATATCATATATAAAAACCATAATTATAGTATATTGGAACATTGGGGTACATCATATGTGTTGTGGAATATTTCTAGTTTGATATTATACGGTCAAAAAGGTAAAAGAAAAGACGGAATGGGAAAACCAGCGGCGATAATTCATCCAGGACCTTGAGAATATTAAGGTCATGTACAATGAAATCTGTTTATTAATCGCTTTTTAATCCCATTATCAGATTGCTCGTTACATAAACTCTGTATTGTTTTAGAACACTGGTTTCGACGTTAAAATATAAAACTGAATATCTATATACATGTATATATATATGAATCATCAGAATTATAATGTTCTTTAACAGCTTTGCAATAGTGATTCATTTATATCGACTGTTCAAAAAGAATATATTTTGTAATTTGAATTCTTTTAAACCGGTTAACGCAGAAACCGAATCTTGTATACTTGTAGATATTACCAACATTAAAGATAATTTCGATTCATGTACAAATCTTTTAGGTTAAGATTGAATACATTGCTATGTTTTGGATACTTTTGTTGAATGAATTGATAAATTTATATGATGGTTACCTTATTTTCTCCCTCAGTTATATTTTTGATACATTTAATAGAATTGTTTACGATGAAATGTTCCATATATCTTTAAATGTAGGTAATATTAAAAAAGCTTAAAAAACCATTGTTAATACTTATTATAATTTAAACGAGATAGAAAGTGTGTTACGTAGTCAATCTTTATTTGTATTTTATATCTTTATGTTATTATATAGGAGACAAATTCAAAACTGGAATGGAACAAAAATAGTTTGAATATGAGCACACTTAAACAAATAATAAGCATAAAAATCGAATTGATAGGACTTGTACAGGCATTTAATGGTGCAGCTTTATAAATCGACACTTGTTTTTTTCTTCACTGTTTGCTTGGTTTATAAATATAACTAACAGTATTAAAAGACTATACATATGGTTAGTAGAAAAAGTAATTAATAAATAGCTACAAAGGAAATATTTATATTTTCTATTTGAAATAAAATTAAACAAATCAAAGACTGTTTTGAACATACATAAGCACTCACACGTTCTGACAGCAAAGAAGGTATATGCCAAAAATAATAAGTGATATACATATGACGTGCCTGTTTTGAGTGTTTATACCATGATTATAAAATTTCTATAATAATTAAATACGTTCTCGCGTAAGAAAAGAAGCAGACGAAGTATATTTTAAAAAAGGTGTGTCTTAAAACACAATGTATTTTTGGGTATTTTTACGCCATTCTAATATGATAATATTAAATTCCAATTTGTCTTATTTATTCATTCTTATTTGATTAAAGCGCAATTGCACGTGAATGAATATAAAAATAATCTAATGCCCTGCATGAATATCATCATATTATAATATTGCACGCATTGTAATTCCGAATGCTACAGATAAGCAACAGGTGTACATTTGATATAGTACAGATCGGTGATTTAATTCCTATTTGTGTGTTTGTTTTTTATTAACAGTAGTTCTGAAATTACTTTATGAATCAGGATATCTTTGCTAGGTTAAAAATAAATTCAGTTAAGTTTAAGCGGACTGTATACGATATGTCCTCTTATTTCTGCTACATTTCCTTGTGTAAATATTACTCAAACTGTATGTCTTTTCTTCTTTGGCACATCGGTATTGGCTTTCATGAAAACTAAGATTCATAATACAAAATAATATATACAAAATACAATGAATAGAGCTTAATGTATTCTTAACCAGCAAAACTGAATAGTTCAAGATATTAAACTTAATTGTAAAGTTATAAAAGAAAAATAAATGATCTATATTATGAAATATATGTCAATAAAATATGATCAAATAGAGAGTAATGAGAATCCCTTAAAAGCCCAACACGGCAAATTGAAAATGTTGACGGCTCGGTTTGATTGAGCCTGTTCATTGACGGTACTGTAAATCTTATATTTGAAATACTGACAATTGCTAAACAGTCTCTTTAAAAATGTGAAACATACATAAATATATATCTTTTGAGGACACGCTTCACACTATGGCATGAAAAAAAGTTTTTTTTCAGAAAGGACGAAATTTACTTGACTGTCCAGTAGAGCAACTTTCCAAATGTAGTTTGTGCATTTTCTTATTCAAATTAAACATTTACAGTACGAATTTCCTAGGTATCAATGAATTTCCTGCAATTAAAGTACTTTAACCATAGATGAAGTTAGTATATCTTTAATAATTGGGTCTAGGTACTATCTATACTACGTTTTGCCATTATTTGCCACCACGCCAATTGGCAAACTATATATCCAACTAAAAGAAAAGCTTAAACTTCTTTATCGATTTTAATGTCTGTTATTGCCATTTCTCTTAATTCTAGTTTCTTTCCTTTTTCTTGTAATATAACTTTTTTATAAATATAAAGTTTTATCATTACGACAAGACCTATAAAAGTACAAACAATGCTTTCTTTGTTTCATTGATCTTTGTAACACATGAATTAAATATTTAAAGAATTTATAATGATTGTGAGAAATAAAAGATTATCGAATCAAGAACCATACGTTATTTTAGGTGGAATGTTTTTATCCGCGTGCAGCACGTTTTTTTTTATCATAATACTTGCATGCATGGAGAAAACTTCATCACTTAGAAAAATATATATTACTTACAATGAGAATGAAAAGTTGTGATATAATAAAAATTAGATTTTCAACTATTCAATCATCACGAGGTTTAACGTATAATGATACAAATCGCATCCCCATGTGGATGAGTTGATGCCTTCGATGGTTGAAGTATCGGAATTGCAACTACCTTATTATGCGTGATTTTAACAGGCAGCCTATTTAACAAGCTAATGGGGGTATCGTTTAACATTGTAACACTCGAGGTTATAGAGAATAATAGGTTGGTGCCGTAGATGGAGAAAGTTTATCTGGCGAGGCGGAGGAATTTATTGGGTGAGCCATAAATTCCTCCGCCTCGCCAGATAATTTTTCTCCATCCACGGCACCAATCTATTATTCTATTTATCCTGTCACCGTTTTTTTTTAAAGAATTTTATTATGCAAACTACCTTTAATCACACTATCGGAAATGTTTCTATATAAACAAAGAAGGCCCTAATTTTTCTACAACAATGCACTCGCCGTTCTTATTATCTCCCTGTGTATTTTCACATTGAGGGCGCCATTTTGTTTGAAAAATGTGATAAATAAAAACAATTTTTTGTCGAATTTTGTTGTTAAACTATCTAGAATGAAAGAGAATGGTCTAACTAAGAAAATGAATTCGAACACCAATATCTTTTATTCAGTCGTTAACGCTGTAAAGACGTTTAAAGTATTGTTTACGTGACGTCACAATGTAGCGCCAAACAGCACGTGCAAAACAATCAAATCAAGTACGCTATTTTAAAGTCGCAAACGAGTTACGTTTTACATTTTTTTCACTTTTAATATTTTTTATTTCGCTTGAAAAATTATAAAATTATAGAGTGAAATAAAATAAACAAACAAAAAGTTTTATGAACGTTTCCAAAATTAGTTATTCTACACACAGAAGATTTAACGATAGTTTTTATATTTTTTCTTGAAAAGTAGTCCGGCAAACATGCATACCACGTGATCAAGTGCCGTAGATCAGTAAAAATATACGGCACCTTGTTATCGGGCCAAAAATGATACAAGTGACAGGATAAAACCTGTTTCGGCGACATGAGACTTAAACTGTGTTGGTGCGCCGTAAAACCAAACAAACAGAATCGCATGAGGTCCTTACTCGAATTTTTATAAAAAGTTCGAAATGATTTAGTTCGAAGATGGTCTCCGCTTCTGCAGTATTCAGTTTTCATTGAAAGAGTTGGAGTCAGAGTTGAAGGAGTCCCGGAAGACCAGATAATTTAAAACAATAACACTGAGATAAAGGATGGGGAAAAAACAACGTATCTCATATCAGCAAAACAATGCTCTGCAAAAATTTCAATGTTTTCTTTGAAGATATGAGAAAATACGGAAATATTTCGCTATTTCTCCACAACTCTCCTTTGTTCTGATTGACACATTTAAAGATTGTCTCAAGGCTTGTGTTTACAATCGACTTTATAATTTTATTTTTCAGAACTCTTTTCATCTAAAATTGGTATACCGGTATTCTTACATTCTATAACACTAGAAATTTTCAAACATGAGAATATTGAAAATGGAAACCGTAAACTAAAGGTCGAATAACGCCGCAAATTCAACATTTTGCAACGAACATGTGCGGACCTCAGTGGCATATGCAGATTATTGTCTTTACCCTGGCACCGATTAAGGTTAAACACGAAAATATTTTGCAATTAAGAAGTTGAATTCATATGCAAATGTTTTCAATCGGAGGTTATTAAGGGCTTTTAAAAACTTTCGTAACTTTTCATAAAAAGCGGCGTTTAGTCCCCAAGAGAAAGAAACCAAAGTAAATTTGTTTTGACGTGCTAAATCTGAAATGTTTGAATAGTTGATGTTAATAAAAATTATTGACAATGAAATGATGCGTAAAAATAATGATCACAAATGACTTGAATACATTAGTTTTAAAGAGGAAGCATAGATAGAAAATAAAGCTGAGAATCATATCAGTTCAAAAGGTAGTCCTGCATTGTCAGCTTGTGACTTTTATTACGAACATATTTTAGGCATTGGGTCGTCACTTGATATTTAGTGTGTTTATAATTATTGCATATACATGAATATACCTTCAAGCTAACGGCAAACCTAATATTTAAGGTCAATCTCTAGCTACTGATCTTTTCTTATAATATATACAGACAAAAGCAAAGCCAAAATTAATATAATAGGTTAATCACAAGTTACTTGTCTTTCCTTATATCAGAATGTTGTATTTACTCGTTTACAGTTTCTCTCTTGTAGTAATTATAAATGACATCAAATTGGTAAATCTAAGAAAACTCTGCATGGGGTAAAGACAGATTATAATAGCACTTTCTTTTTACTGAAAAGGTGAGAGACCTTTACAATGTTGTCATAACTTTTACCCTATATATCTCATTTGATGTCCGCCTACGGTTCCCGATTGGTATTGTATTTCAATCTTAAATTGACATAATTCAATATGTCAGACAAAAATGTTTCAGAAATATTAAGAAATTCTTAATGAGCTTCGTCTATGATCGGGTTTCACTCTGTAATAAAAAGACAATAATATTTCACATCATCTGATTGGGTAATTGCTAAAAGCGGGAAAATATTTGACTTCCCCAGAGTCGTGCTAATGTTTCAGAAGATAAGTACAAATAGCCAGCCGCACAAACAATATAATTGAACATTCATGATATTGTTCGTTTATTGTTAATATAATGTCCATGATAAAAATCGATTACTTAATATATAGGTGTTGTCGATGTCTTGAAACCATGTAAGAAAGCGGTTATCATCATGATATATTTATATATATATATATATATATATATATATATATATAGTATATATATATATTATAATATATATATATATATATATATATATATATATATATATATATATATATTAAGTTAATTTTAAAGCTTATTATCATGTTTAAGTATATAGTTATTATACACTTACTATCATTTAGAAGAGGATGACTTAGTCATCGACAACTTAATAGAGTGTCAAAACAATGTAAGACCATAAGTATTATCACATAAACAGCGGCGCAGGAGTGTAATAAAGCCATTTAATAAAAATGATATTACGATTGTGTGATAACACTTTGACGTGACGTCATTTGAGCTATATAGAAACATAGCGTTAAAGCGCGCTAAAATTAGCATTACACTATGTGCGCGTCATTGAAAAATTACTCATTTAAACAGTTTACTGTTCTTATTTTATATATGTGATAAAAAGAATACTATATTCGTGTAGATCCAATACAAAATTAATTGAACTCGTTGAATAAAACAATATTATGCTCGCCAGAGGCTCGCATAATATGATTTTATTCAACTCGTTCAATAAATTTTGTTAAACTATACTGTACTCATTCAATATGCTCTATATATGAAAATGCGTTTATGATAAAATTGTTGTGCAATTCTAATAAAGGAGAAAGTCAGTCTTTCATATATTTCAAATAAGGTAAAAAGTATGATATAACATCCCATTAACACACAAGCTTATTCTTTCGTTTCCAATGTGTTGCAACTATATAAGTGATTATAATCATATAATATTACATATTTTAATTATGTACAGTCATAATTTCCTTTACTTAGTTTTTTTGTTTTATATGCATTTTAAGTTGACATATTTTATAATATGACACATTGACATGTAATTTGTTATTTCCATCTTATATCAGGTCATACGTAAACATAAGAAGATAATTGCAAAAATTTCATAAGTGGCTTAGACACGATTCAACATATAATAGATGGTGTTTCCGAATGAAATATATTTTGATATATAAAAGGAAAGAAACAGAATCTATATTTAACAAGATATGTTTGTAAAACATGTATGCCCCCTATCAGCAGCCAATTAGTCATGTGATAAGGTTATTATGCATGACTTCTGACCCAGTGATCAAGCAATTAATAAGGGTTATCAAGTATCTACTGGTCCTGACCTTAACCTTTGACCCCTTGACCCAAAACTCAATAAGGGTCATCTGCTGGTCACGACCAATCATCATACAAAGTTTGAAGTTCCTAGGCCTAAGCGTTTTTAGTTAATTGATTGGAAACCGTTTTTACCTACAAGGTCAATGTGACCTTGACCTTTGACCCTTTGACCCCAAAATCAATAGGTCATCTGCTGGTCATGACCAATCACCATACCAAGTTTGAAGTTCCTAGGCCTAAGGGTTCTTTAGTTATTGATCGGAAACCGTTTTAACATACAAGGTCAATGTGACCTTGACCTTTGACCCCAAAATCAATAGGGGTCATCTACTGATCATGACCAATCACCATACCAAGTTTGAAGTTCCTAGGCCTTAAAGTTCTTTAGTTATTGATCAGAAACCGTTTTTACTTACAACGTCAATGTGACCTTGACCTTTGACCCCTTGACCCCAAAATCAATAGGGGTCATCTACTGACCATGACCAATCACCATACCAAGTTTGAAGTTCCTAGGCCTTAAGGTTCTTTAGTTATTGATCGGAAACCGTTTTTGCTTGCAAGGTCAATGTGACCTTGACCTTTGACCCCTTGACCCCAAAATCAATAGGGGTCATCTACTGATCATGACCAATCACCATACCAAGTTTGAAGTTCCTAGGCCTTAAGGTTCTTTAGTTATTGATCGGAAACCGTTTTTGCTTACAAGGTCAATGTGACCTTGACCTTTGACCCCTTGACCCCAAAATCAATAGGGGTCATCTACTGGTCATGACCAATCACCATACCAAGTTTGAAGTTCTTAGGCCTAAGGGTTCTTAAGTTATCACTCGGAAACCATTTGGTCTACGGACCGACGGACCGACGGACCGACAAGTGCAAAGCAATATACCCCCTTTTCTTCGAAATGGGGGCATAATAACTATAATTTTCTTTACTTGGAATGCAGGAGTTGATAATCATTACTATATACTTTCGCATACTTATCTTTACATAAATATATACATATTTTTATGGAAACTTAAAACATCAAAATGTTGTAAACATCAATAGCAACCAACTACTCATTTACACTGACACTTAGTTTTTTTTTGTTAATTTTGTTTTATTTAAAAAAAGGACCTGCCACAGTTTGAAACCATTTTTATGACATCGAATGGCATTGTTAGAAATGGCTATATGATATCTCCAAACTATAAATTAACTTATCTAATTTTACATTTCGCCAATTGAATATTCACTCTTAAACATAGACAATTATTAACTATTGAAACACACGTGAATACATAGTGTCCACAATAAGGATAGGTTTGCTTTGAGTGTGTGGTAGGCCAAATAATATACGTACTTAGTTTAGGGGACTCGCTCCATCATCGAAACAAAACTTTTTTCTATTCTTGGAAACAATTTTTTGGGGGAGGGGGGTGGGGTATGAAAATTTTTGACACGAGTTTTAGTTATAAATTAAATAAATGATAATTTTACAATTTCTTATAATCTCAATTCTGTGTTAAATATGGTGCCTAAGAGAGGTTTAATTAGCTATACAAGAACTTAATGTCAAATTTTAAAAAATATTGCTCATAAGTACTGGGTTTTTTAATGCTTTATAGAAAATTTATCATTGATATAGTGTGTAATATATGTTCGCGAAAAAAAGTGAAAACAACTTATTGCGTCAGTCAATTTAAGTTTGTTAAGTTGTTTTGATATATCATATATGAAATCCATAATTACATTTGGGTTACATCATTAGATTTGAGGAGTATTTCTTGTTTTTGATATGGTAAAAAAGGTGATTCATTTATATCGACTTTTCAAAAAAGAATTTTTTTTGTAATTTGAATTATTTTAAACCGGTTATCGCAGAGGCCGAATCTTGTATACTTGTAGATATTACCAATATTAAAGATAATTTTGATTGATTTGACAAATCCTTTAGGTTAAGATTGAATGCCTTGCTATGTTTTGGATACTTTTGCTGAATGAACTGATTAAAATATGATGGCTACCAGTACTTTCTCTCTCAGTTATTTTTTCATACATTTACTGTATGTGTAGAAATATTCGCGGGCTTCAAATTTTCGCGATCTTCGCGGTGACATTCGATCCGCGAATTTATGTTCAGCGCGAATATTTCTACACCAATAATTTCTTAATAGTCATATTTTCGCGCATCTAAAGGACAATGTATATCAGTGTGTTCACGGCTGCTATAAGTCTGGTATCCGTGACGCTTTCAAAGAGTGATTTTACTGTCGTAAAAACTGTAGATGTAACATTCAGCTCTGTATATAAATCAGTTTGCTACTGTATCATTGTTTAACTGATATGATTATCGGATTCGTGTATCAGTATATACATGTTTGAACAATACCATTGTTTCAAGCTATTAATTTCATATTCTGAGTCATAAACGTCTTGACATCTGATCATATTACATTTTGTTTTTCTAAACAAACAATACAAACAACACAAACATTGACGATTTTAACTGATGAAAACATGGAAAACAAAACACAATTACTTAGTAAACATTTTAACAAAATCGGTGAAAAGATTATGGTCTCATTCAGTGCTGTTTAAAACTGTGAAAAATCACGCAAGTTAACGGACATTCTTTTGTTTGCCATAATCTGTCCGCTAGACGAATTGAATGTCTCAGTTCTGTACAATAGCGTATTGTTTGACACCAGGCGTTTAAAATAACTGTGAAGTCCCACAATGAATACAGTAAAAAGTATGTAAAATGAAAAAAGGCTGCTTGCGAAAACCATTGCCTAATCGCGTGAGAGTAATTTCCCTTATTTTTTAACCTGATGGGTGTACGCGAATTTATGATTTTCGGCAGTCACCTCCGCGAATTCAAAATAGCGCGAATATTTGTATATACCCCCAAAATGGACCTTTCCGCGAAAATTTGCTTCCGCGAATTTAAATACACATACAGTAATATAATTGTTAACCATGAAATCATCTATATATCTTTCACTGTATTAATTTAAAAAAGTTTTAGCTTAAAAACCATTGTTAATGCTAATTATAATTTAAACGAGATATAAATGATGTCACAGAGTCAATCTTTACTTGAATTCTATATCTTCATGTTATTATATAGAAGACAAATATAATTGTCAAAACTGGAATGGAACAAAAATAGTTTGAATATGGGCGCGCCTCAATCAAATTACAGGCAAAACATCTAATTGATAGAACTTATACAGGCATTCAATGGTGCAGCTTTATAAATCGACACTTGTTTTCCCCCACTATTTGCTTGGTTGTAAATGTAACGAGATACTATTGAAAGACTATTCACCTGGTTGATGCAAAGGTAATTAATAAAAAGATAAAAAGGAGATACTTATATTTCTTAAATTTTCTATTTGAAATAAAAGAAACAAAATCAATGCCTTTTTGAACATACAAAAGCACTCACGCAGTTCGACATCAAAGAAGATCTATGTAAAAAATAATAAGTGGTATACATGTGACGTGACCTATTTATATTTTTACAAAGTGTTTATACCATGATCATAATTATTCTATTATTAGATAGGCATGAAAAGAAGCAGAAGAACTACATTTTATAAAAAGGTGGGTCTTTTAACACAATGCAATTAAGTGAATTTTATCCGATATACTATAATAGTATTAAATTCAACATTGTCTTTTTTATGCATTCGTGGATGATTTAAGCGTAAATATAAAACAAATTCAATGCCCAGGGTGGATATATTAGGATATAATATTACATGCATTGTACTTCCGAATGCTACAGAATTGATAAACAACAGGTTGCATTTGATATAGACCAGTTCGGAGATTTAATTTATGTCGGTTTATGTTCGATTGCACATAGTTCAGTCATTACTTTCGAATCCATGATAACTTTGTAGGGTGAAAAATTAATTTAGTTTTGTGAAATCGAATTGATACGTATTTCCTCATATTTCTTTTATTGTTTGTGGTAATATCTTTTTTCACTTTCCCGTTTGGTCCATTGGTATTGGCTTTCATGAAAACTAGGATTCATTATACAAAATAATTTATACAAAATACAATAACTAGAGTTTAATGTAATCTCAACCAGCTATACTGTATATCAAAACAAAGAAACGAGATTAGCAAACACATTTCCTTTACTAATAATATGATCAAATCTGATATTTGTAAATTGTACATAAATAATCATGTTTTGATGACAAACAGAGATTTAAACGTACACACCAAAGGTAAACACGGTATGATAAAAACCTTTTTGTAAGAAGTGAACAAATTTTCTTGTCCAGTAAAGGGAATGCGGCTTTCCAAATATAATTTGCCAATTTTCTTATTCAATTAGACATTTTAAGTTAAGATTTCTTACGTTTCAATAAAATCCTGCAATAAAAAGTATTTTACCCAATGATGAAGATTAATAATTGAGACTAGGTACTATTCTACGGTTTGCCATTTTGCCACTATACCAATTGGAAAAAACTTAAATTCCTTTTTCTGTAATTGCAATTATTGCCGGTAGATCAGATCATTTCTCTTAATTCTATTTTCTTTCATTTTCATGTTGATATATGATATATTTTGAAAGTAAATGTAACGTTTTTGCATCACCAAGACCTTTAAATATACAAACAATGCTTTCTTTGTTTCATTGATCTTTTCTCAGAATACTATTTAAAGAATTTAAAACTATTGTAAGAAATAATAGGTTATAGAATAAAGTACCATTCGTTATTTTAGGTTTATTTAGGAAATAGAAATCAATTTTGAGTGCATTGTTGTAGAATAATGCACGATTTGAGTTCAAATGCGTAGTAATGTTATCACGAAGGCCGATAGGCCTGAGTGATTAATTACAAAGCATTTGAACGAAAACCGTGCATTATTGTACAATAATGCACGAAGAATTAATATCTATTTCCATTCTAACACGTCAAGAACAATATAATTATTATTATAAAGTTAGACTTTATATTTGGTGGTTAAATTTGTTTTCGCCTCAGAGTTTCCAATAGAAACGTTCTTTAAAGGCTGTTCCAGTGGGTTGAAAAAAAAACTGTCGTTAAATCTACAGTGTGTAAAACATTTAGAGAATAACAAATTTTGAAAACTTTGATAAAACTTTGTTTGTTTATTTTATTTCACTTTATTATCTTTCAAGCGGAAAACAAATTATTAAAAGCGAAATAAATGTAAAACTTAACTCGTTTGCGACATTAAAATACCATACTTGATTTGATTGTTTTGCACGTGCTGTTTGGCGCTACATTGTGACGTCACGTTAACAACACTTTAAACGTTTGTACAGCGTTAACGACTGAATCAAATATATTGGTGTTCGGATTATTTTTCTTAGTTAGACCATTTTCTTTCATTCTAGATAGTTTTCACAACAAAATTCGACAAAAAAATGTTTTTATTTATCTGATTTTTTAAACAAAATGGCGCCCACAATGTGAAAATTCACAGGGAGATAATAAGAACGGCGAGTGCATTGTTGTAGAATAATGCACGCTTCGGGCCTTCTTTGATTATATAGAAAAATTTCCGAAAGTGTTAGATTTTTTTTATTTATATGCAACACGTTTTTAATCATAATGTTTGCATACATGGAGAAAACTGTATCCGTAAGGAAAATAAGTTAATTAAAATTATGTTTAAAGCATAATAATTAAAGCTATTTTTAATAATGTAATCTTTTTTCATCTAAACCTGAATACTGGACTAAGTTTGCATTCTTATATATTCTTTAGTACTATAAAACAAACAATTTTTTAACATGGGAATATTTAAAGGTTAAGGTCGATTAACGCCGACGAACATAACAAATTGCAAACTCTGTGTACATGAACGTGTTCATGGACGTGAGTAGTAAATACGAATTGTTGTCCTTTACGCAGCACCGATGTAGGTTAACACAATGATATTATTAAGAAATTAAATTCATACGAGGATGTTTTCAATCGGTGATGATTTAAGACATTTAAATGTAACACTTTCCTGATCTTTCAAGAAAGGAGGCGTTTTGCAGCGTTTAGTACCCAAATAAAAGAAACCCGAATTAATTCCAACCAAAAATTTTGAATATGAATTTATGACAATGAATCGTTATGTTAAAATGATAATGACTTGAAGACATTAGTTTCTAAGAGGAAGCATAAATAGAAAATAAAAATGAGAATTTTGTCAGTTTAAAAGGTAGTCCTGGATTGTCGGCTTGTGTCTTTTATTACAAACATATTTTAGGCATTCTGGTCGTCATTTAATATTTAGTGTGTTTATAATTATTGCATATACATGAATATACCTTCAAGCTAAAGGCAAACCTAATATTAAGGTTAATCACTTAGTCTAGCTACTGATCTTTACTAAAATCAGAATGTTAATATACCTTTAAAATTTGTTTGCCCTTTTTTAGAAATTTAAAAATACACAATAAAAAATCTACAAAAAGTCCCCCAAAAGGGCCAGAAAATTAAAAAATAGCACTTTCTGTTTCCCTTAAAAAGGGGGAAAAGACTATTAAAATGCGTCAGAACCTATACAGCCCGCATTGTATTTTGCATCCCCCTTTTTATTAAGCGACCCTTTTCTTTAAGGGGCCCGCAAAAAATTTCCCCCCCGATGATTTAAAGAAATAAAAATTTAAATTTCCCTTTAAAAAGGGAACGTTTTTATATATCGGCCACCTCCACTTAAATGTGGGCCCAAAATAAAACCAAAATTTGGGTTTAAAAAGTTCTTTTAAACCAACCCGTCAAAAATTTAATTTGTCGTTTAAAAAAAAAATTTTAAATGGCAAGGATCAAAAAAGAAACAGATTTGAGAATTTTTTTAAAAAAATTTTAAAGTAAAACGTATCATAAACCCCAAATTTTGGCACAGTTTGTGTTGTCTCAGATTTGCCCTTCCCCCAAAAAATTTAAAAATTTTGAAAATTTAAAAAGGGAAAACAGTTGAAAACAAACTCCCTTACAGCGGTAACATTACGCTTTGTGTCTGTAATGATCAGGGGAAGTAACCGCTGCGGGGAGTTTGGAGCGAAAAAAAATGACAGACAGCTAAAAGGACCGGATAAATCGAATGGGGAAATCGTGTGTAGAGTTGAGTCTGAGTAAAAAGCAAATGTCATCGTTTGTAGTCAGAAAAAAAATCGTGAAATGGAGTGGACTAAACATTACAGAACCGAGCCTTTCATTGCTGATGGTGAAGGTGCGCATATGATGCTTTATAAAATACATGTTGTACCCCATTAAATATGACCCTTCGACAATTTTTGTTTTAAAAATCGTAGAGCTGTAAAATACTTATTGAATTTGAAATCGGGTAGTGTAAAATTAATTGCTGAAAAATCAAGAAGTATAAAACTTATTGCATGAAAATTTGTCTGGCGCTCTGGCTGATGATTTGAAAGTATGCTCGGCAGGAGATATGTATGAACATATTAACAATATAATAATATTATATGCTTTGTTTCATGGTGAAAATGGCCTGCTTGATAGTATTATGAGCGTAGATCACATTTGTACACAAATTTATAAATACCAAAATTAACACATATTGATGATTTTTTTTTTAAAAATCATAAATGTTATTATGAAACTGTAATACATACATAATATTGTACATTTTTTGCTATTTTAAAAATATATTATTTTATATATGACTAATATATAATAATAATGTAATATAAAAAGTCTCAAATTTTCCAGAAATCTATTGAGAGACCACTTAATTAAGAGACTTCTTTTTGGCAGTCCCTTTAGTGGTCTTCTAATACAATGTCGACAGTACTCTATATATCGCATTTGCTGTCCGCATAAGGTTTCCGATTGGTATTGTATTTCAATTTAAAGTATAAAGAAATTCATAACAAGCCTCGTCTATGATCGGGTTTCACTTTGTAATAAAAAGATAATAATATTTCACAGTATTTTTCTGGAAATTGCTTAAAGCGGGACCATATTAGACTTCCCTAGAGAAAATAAGTACAAAAATGCAGCATCAAACCTACATCAAATGGTACTTTTATCTGGAAAAATATTTTCAGTTCAATCTTGTCAAAAAAACCTAAGTGGAGTCCCTTTAACGTTTTTTTTTTTTTTTTTTTTCTATTTTTTGGATACAATTTTTTGGGGAACGAAAATGTTTGACACGAGTTTTAGTTATAAATTAAATATTATATTTTACAATTTTTATAACAGCAGTTTTGTATGAAATGTGGTGATTAAAAGAGGCTAAGTAAGCTGACACAATTTGATAATTACAAGGAATAAATGGAAATTTGTGAAATGGAAGACCCTAAGAGATTGTCTGATGTCTGAATATTTTGATTACTTTGATATTTCAAAAATACAAGATCTGTATATCCTTCATCGAATACCACTTCTCATTCCGTGATTATACAATGGCAGGGCGTTTCCCTTTGTCTATATTAAGTGTAATGCAAGTGATAAGTAGATATTATTCTACCAATTGTAAAATAAACAAAAACCTAATTTCATATCACTTAAAAAGTAATGCCTCCTCTGAAATGTAAGGATCAAATCTTGCCATAAAAAACAATACCTTGTGCTTTAAAATATTACATTCATATCTCGTTCTCGTTTTATTTTAAGATTTCTATACAATATTTGACATTTGATAATTTCATGGCAACTGAATACTCTCGGCATTCAAAATTCAATGTAAGAATGGAATTGTTAATATGAATGGGTGTAATTATTTTAGCGTTTTCCATTTCACATTGTATTTAAGCATTTTTAGACGGGTGTGTATTTTATTTCGCGTAGAAATCTATTACTCTATCAGTCCACATCATAGATGTCGATGTTTCATACTTAAATATTAATATTTCTGGCAGTTGCTCAAATTAATATACCAAACCAAATAAAAAAAAATAGCGATATTTTAGCCTGCAATTAATTACCGACACTTTTCCGAAAGGATATCTAAAATGGCCATTCAGTCTGCAATGGGATATATACCTGGATGGTGCTTGACAGTAGTGATGAACATCCATTGTAAGACTGTCCTAGTTACAAATATAGGTTCGGGCCATGAAGTTCATCAAAAGTTTTTTAAGAAAAATCTGAAATTATAGTATCAGTACAACTAGTTCTGCCAAATGGAAAAAAAAAACAATTTATATGATTAGACCATCCATAAATGTGTATCTACAATAATCCTGACTGGATTAATCATATCAATGAGTTATGGTTGTAGTTTTTCACTTGATGTGCGCCAAACATATCAAGTAAAATGGAATAGAAAAAACTATCAATAATATATTTTCAAATATAATTAAAGATTATATAGACGTTAAGATGAACTTTTATATCATAAATATACATAATACATGGCAAGAATATTTTCAAAAATGCATTGATTGTCAACACACGTCAAATTACGTAGCTAATAATTTGTAGCATATATGTCGCACTTTAGAAGGACAGTTTAATTCTCGGGATGTCATACATTCGAAGCAAAGTGTAATGTTATGACAATTAATTATGCCCTTCAAAGTAATGAAAAGAAATAAAGTGTTCAATTCATGCTTTGTTCAGAAAAAAGAATATCGAATGTACTACCATACGATATTGGGTTATTAACACAAAATATATTTCTACAAATAACTATTTCAAGCTATATGTAAGCGCAGTAAAATTATACATCAGGGCAATTTAATTAAATTTAATTTAATGCATGAAGTAAGCTAGAAAAGTTCATAAAATGTTTGTTAGGTTGTTTGTAAGTAATGAGACTTTAATGACCTAGTATTGTTTCAAATTACCAAACAGACTTTTCGCCATCGGATTAAAGTTAAAATAACTTATTGCGTCATTCAATTTAAGTACTTATAGTTGTTTTGATATATCATATATGAAATCCATAATTATAGTATATTGGAACATTGGGGTTACAACATTAGATTTGTGGAGTACTTCTTGTTTTTGATATCATATGGTAAAAAATGTGATTTATTTATATCGCCTGATATAAAAAAGATTTAATTTATATGATGACTAACTATATTGTCTCTCTCAATTTTATTTTTGATACATTTAATAGAATTGTTTTCCATGAAATTTTCTTTATATATTTCACTGTATTAATATAAAATAAAGTGTAAGCTTATGAAAACCATTTTCAATGCAAATTATAATTCAAACGCGATATAAATGATGTAACGTAGTCAATCTTTAATGCAATCAATATCTTTATGTAATTATACATAAAGGAGACAAATATTATTGTCAAAACTGAAATGGGACAAAATAGTTTGAATCTGGGCACGCCTAGATAAAAAAATAGGTAAAAAGTCTGATTGATTGGACTTGTGCAGACATTCAATGGTGCAGTTATATAAATCGACACTTGTTATTTTTTCACTGTTTGCCTGGTGTAAAAATGTAACAGGATATTATTGAAATACTTTGAAAATAATTGGTAGAAAAAGTAATTGATAAATAGATATAAAAGGAGATACTAATATTACCAATATTTTCAGTTTGAAATTAAAAAAATTAATAAATGCCTTTTTGAACTTACAAAAGCACTCACGAATTTTGACAGCAAAGAAGATCTATGCCAAAAATAATAACTGGTATACATGTGACGGGACCTGTTTATGATTTTTACGGAGTGTTTGTACCTTGATAAAAAAATCTATAATTAAATAGGTTCTCGTGCAAGAAAAGAAGCAGATGAAGTATGTTTTTAAAAATGTCTGTCTTATTACACAATGTAATTTAGTTTTTATACGCCGATGTACTGTGATAACATTAAATTCCAATTTGTCTTTTTTATGCATTCTCCTTTGATTAATGCGTAATTGTTCGTGAATAAATATAAAATAAATTCAATGCCCTGGGTGGATACAATCCGAATATAATATTACCTATGTATGCATTGTACTTCCGAACGCTAAAGATAAACAACAGGTGTGTATTTGATATAGGCCGGATTGGTGATTTAATTCCTTTCGTTTTTTTATTAACAGAAGTTCAGTCATTACTTTGGAATTAATCATATCTGTAATATGTTAAAAAGTAATTTAGTTAATTTTGTGTAAACGAAATGTATACAATATTTCCTCCTAATTCTGCTACAATTGCTTGTGATAATTTTACACAAACTATAATTATCTTTTTTTTCCCGTTTGGCCAATCGATGTTTGCTTTCATGAAAACTAAGATTCATAATACAAAATACCATATACAAAATATAATTATAACTGGAGCTTAATGCATTCTTAACCAGTTAAACAGAATAGTTTAATATAATTAAACTGAATCCGAAAATGATAACATCAACACAAATGATCTATGTTATCAAATATATTTCCCTTAAGTGTCATTTGATCAAATCTGATTTTTGTAAATACTGACAATTGCTAAACAGTTTCTTTTGAATTGTAAAATATATAATTACATAAATATACATCTTTTGAAGACACACAGAGTTATTTTGCACAATAATATATAGCATAAAAAACTAGAAGTTTTTATTTTCAGAGGGACGAAATCTACTTGTCCAGTAATAGGGAATGCAGCTTCCCAAATATAGTTTGTGCATTTTCTTATTCAAATTAGACATTTTAAATTAGTATTCCCTAGGTTTCAATAAATTCCTGCAATAAAAGTATTTTACCCAAATATGAAGATAATATATATATACAATAACAAGGTCTCGATACTATGATAAAGTTTGCCATTATTTGTCACCAGTACAATATGCTTAATATATAAAAAGAAAATCTAAATTCCCTTTGTTCTATCTCAATTTTATAATTGCCGGTAGATTAGATCATTTCTATTTTCTTTACTTTTTCTTATTTATAGATGTAACTTTTTATAAATAAAACGTTTTTTATTTCATTATCAAGACCTATAAAAATGATTTGAAACAATAGAGTTGAGGAAGAGAATACAAACAATGCTTTCTTTGTTTCTTTGTGCTATTTATGAAACACATGAATTTAGTATTTAAAGAATTTATAAAGATTATAAGATATTAAAGGTTATCGAATAAAGAACCATTCGTTATTTCATGTGGAATATTTTTATCCGCATGCAACATATTTTTTATCATAATACTTGCATGCATGGAGAAAACTTTATCAGTAAGAAAAATATATTAATTGCAATGAAATGAACATTTGTAAAATAAATCAAAAACGATTTTTTTATTATTTTATCATGAGTGGTTTAACGTATATTAATACGAATCGCGTCCCCTTGTGGCTGAGGGGTTGCTTGCAGTGGTTGAGGCATAAAAATTGCAGCAACCGTTTATCCCTGCGTGATTGTAAGAGGCAACGCATTAAATAATCTGGTGTCTATGCATTTCCTAGCTCCAGCAGCTGGGTTTTTTACCCCTGGTGATGCTTTGAAAACTGTAACACCCAATGAAAGCTAAAATCATCTTTCCTGTTCCGGCGCCATATCGCTTAAACTGTGTTAGTGCACCGTAAAACAGAACAAACAAACACAATCGCGTGCGGTCCTTGCTTGAATTTCTATAAAAAGATCGAAATGATGAAGTTTGAAAATAACATTTTCTTTTTTAAAGCATTAGTTATTATGATTTAAACCCTTACCCTATGATTCACGCTTATGCAGTATCCAGTTTTTACCACATTTAGTGTTGGAATCAGTAGTCTGTAAAGACCAGATAATTAAAAACGAAACTAAGATGAAGGATAAATGTATAACTAAACCCTTATAGTTGCAACATCGCCTCAGCTGATGTGACAATACACTGAGAGAAAAGATAATTAGTCAGCAACATTTGTAGCATGAAATAATTTCCATTTGTTCGTTGAGACCGAAAATATTTCGTTATTTTACACAACTCTCCCCTGATTGACATATCTAAAGACATAGCTTTTGTTACCTTTTTTCAGAATTCTCTTTGACTGAAACTGACGTCTATACATTCTTATATAAACTACTTAAATTCTTTAAAGCGAGGAAATTTGCAAACATAAGAATATTATATACGGGAACCTTAAACTTAAGGCCATATAACGCCGCAAAATTCAACGTATTGCAAACACTGTGTACATGAACATGTTCATGGGTGTCAATAGTAAATGCAAATTGCCGTCCATACCTTGTCGTTTATTCCCCGAGAAAAGAAGCAGAATTAATTAAAACTTGTATAGTAGTATAATAGTAGTATAGTAGTATAATAGTTAAAGTTAGTATGAATGTTTGACAATTGAATGATGTGTTAAAATAATAACAAATGTCTTGAAATCATTGATGTTTTTAGAGAAAGCATTAACAGAAAATGAAATGTATGTGTGTTCTAAACTTAATAAGGGTCAATCCGCCCTTTCAGGCACTGATAGTACGGACCCGGACATGTTACCAATCATGTCCTTAAATGGTATTGAATAGTATTGCCAAATGGTGACCTATTAATTTTGATTCCAGTAATTCACTGAATGTGTCTAAAAATTTGTTATTTTTTCTTTTCTATTCGATGTACAATACATATGACTAAGTGATGCAAGGGAGGCCAATTAGACCATTATATGCATCAAACTAAAATATAAAATGTTGAAGAAGTTGCCAAAATAAAAACTAAGTATACCGGACTCTGTAAGTTCATATCGGACTATCATGCTAGATTCTTATTTTTTAACTCAACAATTACTTAAAGAATAAAGAAGCTACTAGTACAACTAAAAATATTATTAAACATGCATAAGTAGGAACCATGCTTTTCCTGAATGAAAACAAACAAACAAAACAAAACTATTTAAAACAAAACAAAACTTTTTATAAATTTGCACCATTAGGACATGCTTTTCATGAGAAGAACAAACTAAAAAAACACCACTGACCTTGAAACTATAAAACTATTTACAAACATGCGAGGAAAAAAATATATAAAGAATTAAATTCTCCTCAAGCAGTGCCTGCCCTATGGGACCGTATTAACGCATACATGTATGTTATGACGTGTGTACACTACTGGGAGATTTTTACCTGTTTGAAAATGAAAATGAGAATTATATCAGTTTATAGTCCTACAATGCCAGCTTGTGCTTTTTCGTACTTATTCTGATCGTCATTCGACATTAAGTTTGTTTATGGTTACAAAAATATACCTCCAAGCTAAAAGCAAGTCCAAAAATAAAAATATAGGTTAATCACTAACTACTAATCTTTACTTACATCAGAATGATATATATACTCGTTAATGTTTCTCTCTGGTAGTAATTATAAATGACATCAAACAAGTATATCTACGATAATTCTGCATGGGGTCCAGACGAAATATATTGGCACTTTTTACCAAAAAAGGTGAGAGACCTTTACAATACTGTCATAACTTATACTATGTATATCTCATTTGTTGTCCGCCTACGGTTCCAAAATGGTATTGTATTTCAATCTAATATTGACATAATTCAATATGTCAGTAAAATGTTTCAGAAATATAAGGAAATTCCTAATAAGCTTTGTCCATGATCGGGTTTATTATTTCTCTCTGTAATAAAAAGACACTATTATTCACATCATTTGATAGGAAAATTGCTTAAAGCGGGAAAATATTTGACTTAACCTGACACGTGCTAATATTTCAGAAGATAAGTTAAAATGGGCAAAATAATAAATAAGCAAAATAATAACCTAGTTCTAATGTGTGTGCTGTCGATGTACTGAAAACACAAAGTTATTTTTAAGCTTATATAAAGAAATTTTACACTTTCTATCACTGAGAAAAAGATGGTTAAGTTATATAAACTTTACAGGTATGGACAACTTGAAAGAGTATCAAACATTTTGTAAGAGTATTTCCATTGTATCAATGTAATCGAAAATTGCAGAAAACAGTATTTTTTATTATCTCGTAATAATATTAAAACATTAAATATGAAAATGCGTTCATAATAGTAGAGATGTGCAATTGTAGTAAAAAAGAAAGTAGATATTTCATGTATCAATGAACATGAACATTAATAAGAAAACTTACTTATTTCGTTTACAATATGTTGTAACTATGTAAGTCATATATAATTATATATGTTGTTTTTTTTCAAATCATTATTCATTTCCAGGTCATATCTAAAAATGAGAATAGATAATTGCAAAAGTTTCATAAGTGGCTTAGACACCCATTAATATATAACAGATGGTCTTTCCGAGTGAAATTTATTTGATATGAAATAGAAAGTAAACATAATCTTTATTTAAATTATCATTATTTTTTTACGTGGACTGCAGAAGTAAATATCCCTTACTATATAACTCTGCATATATATATTAAGTTAAAACTGAAATAATGTTATAAACATCAATAGCGACCAACTACTCATTTACACTTACATGTTTTAATCTTCATTAATGTAATAAAGATTCTGTCACACATTAAAGATACGTTCATGACATTGAATGACATTGTCTGAAATGTTATATGATATCTCTAAACCGTGATACGACTGATCTAATTTTTACACGTCGCCAATTAAATATTCACTTACATAACTCTACATAACCTACTTTACTATAGACAATAATTTGAACGCACCTAAATATGATATAACCTAATGTTGTGTGTCGAATGTGGGGACTAAGAGAGGTTATGTAAGCTTACACAATTTCATAATTACAAAGACTAAATGTAAATGTTGTAAAATGGACAGCCTGAGGTTGTATTATACACACAAAGAATGGATAATTATGATTAGATTATGCATTTGTCCTTAAAAGAAAATATATATTAATTTCAATATTTTAACGTTTACAATACTGTCACTTTCTTTCAAATACTGTATCGATCCTGAGCTTAAAAAAATATAAGAACTATTTTATGATGTGTTTGTTCTTGAACTATGTGATACTAAGCATTTCAAAAATATGCTTATAAGTATTGGTTTTTAAAATGTCCTCTACAATCTTTAACATTAATAAAATTTAATAAATGTTTTATAATAGTTTAATAAATGTTTAAAAAATATGGTTAATAAATGTTCACTGTCGATCGAAAATTCATGAGAATGATATAACAATTATTTGCGAAACAATTTATTCCATCTTATACATTCCATTTATAATTAATTCAAAACCTAAAAACAGTATCTTCAAATTTGGATTTAACAGTTATGCGGCGGTCTATTCAGGTGTTAATTAATCTATTTCAACGTAAGGGAAGTTCACTTCAGATATGTTGCTCGGGTATGTATGCATATAAACGTGTTTTTTATTTTAGATTTTAGAGCTAAAAGAAACCCAGTTCTATTCATCTGAAACTACAGTTGACTGATCGAGTTTCACGGTGTTCAAGATAATTTTACAAAAGGGCATGCTCACGACGTTTAATTAAATTTATTCTGTCACGTCCTCGAGAAACATGTTGCGATTTTGTGACTTAATTGATACTGTCAGTTTTGATACAACGATTAGAATTATAAATTGAATATCTGTTTAGGTAGCTAAATAGACTGTAAAGTATGTCAGTAGCGACATACATAATATGTTAATATGTACATAGATTTGATGTTTTGAAAGTACAAGATATATATATCCTTCATCGAATATTATGTATCGTTTCGCGCTTATACAATGACAGGGCGTTTCCCTTTGTCGATATTTATTGTAATGCAAATGATAGCTAGATTTTTTTCTAATGCAAAACAAACAAAAACCTTATTTTATATCATGAAAAAAAGAGTACATCCTGTGAAATGTCAGGATCTAATGTTGCCATTAATCAAACATAAGAAAAAAAACGATACCATGCCAAATAAATTAAATGTTTTTTAAAAAATACAAGAAAACATAACTTTCATATTTGACATTCATTTCCTCGTTCTCGATTTATTTTAAGATTTTTATACAATATTTGATTGCATTTGATAATTTTATGCCAACTAAATAATCTCGACATACCCGATGCCATGAATTAATGGAATATTTCATGTAAATGGAAGTGTGCAATAACGCTAAATTCTTTTAAGCGTAAAGCATTTCACAATGTATGTTTACAAGAATTTTAAACATAATTATGTGCATTTAATATCGCGTAGAAGTCTATTATTATATCAGTTCATATCATGGATGTCAATGTTTCATTCTTAAATATTCATATTTCTGGCAGTTGCACAAATGTAAATTAAAAAAAAATACTTTAGGACTGCAGTAAGTTGTAATTACCAACGCTTATCTCAGATAACATAGTATAATAATTCTGAAATGCTCATTTTGACTGCAATGTGACATTTATACTTGGATGGTACTTGATTATAGTAATGAACATACATTGACAGACTAACCTAATTACAAATACAAGATAGAGGCATGAAGTTTGAGAAAAAAAAATTGAAAAAAAAAACAACTTAGAAAACGTGCAAAAATGTAATTTATAGTATCAATACAACTATTTCAATCAAATAAGAAATAACAATTTATAAAATTTACGACCATTCATAAATGAGTATCAAAATTATTTTTGATTGGGTACATCATATTACTGAGTTATGGTTGTAGTTTTGCACTTGATGTGCACTGTAAATATTATGTAAATAATTAAAATATGGGAGGGGGGACAAAATCGAGTTCTAAAGTACGATATTTCAATTAGTAACAAAAAAATATCTAAAATCATATAATAAAATGTTTTTCATTAAATTGTGAATAACTTTTAGATGCTTATGTATTGTGTCGAATATAGCTTTTTATTTTAAAAAATACTTCTATTAAAACCTCAATTTATATCCAATACATATTTATTTAAATGATTTCTTTTTGGCTAATCTGCTTTCAAATTAATATGTTTTAATAGATTTCACTTAAAATGTGAAATGTTATCTATATCATTCTTTTGAACATGATGGAATTTGTAGTTTTACAGAAAGAAAGAAACGTGCAAATCAGCAAGTTCAAGTCTTTAGAGATAAAGGGGAGAACATTACAATATTAAATAAAATTTAAATATTCATGATTACTGAATATCCGAAGTGCAAATAAACAACTGTATTTATTTGCGTTTGTCTTAATTATTAACGTTCATTTTAGAAAATAGACAAATCACGAACAATTAATTTGTATAAAATCACCTCTTATTAAAGGAACAAATATGCAAAAGGTTTGTATTAATGCATTCTAAAATAGAAAATC
The DNA here is from genome assembly GCF_026571515.1 of Ruditapes philippinarum. Lineage (NCBI taxonomy): Eukaryota > Metazoa > Mollusca > Bivalvia > Venerida > Veneridae > Ruditapes > Ruditapes philippinarum. The sequence continues at coordinate 92,318 of NW_026853740.1, read as the reverse complement.
ATTAACATTTGGATAATGAAATTTGTTTTAATGTGTTAATTTAGGTCATAAAATTTGTTGTAAAATACGAAGCAATGCAATTACTAAAAGTCATCAGAAAGTGCAATTATAGAAAAACACCCTATCAATCATAATTTTCAATGCCATTTTTGCAAGTCATTTCTATAGGTCTTGGTAACGAAAAACTGTTATATGTATTTCTAAAGGTTATATGTTAACAGTAATGAAAGAAAAACGAAAAAAGGGCCCAGTGATAATTAAAGGGAGATAGTAAAAAAGAAAAAAAGCTATTTTTATATTTTTAGCTTCAGTTTAATTAGATCCCATTATAAAGAAATATACTTTAAAATACACTTTATTTGTTTTATGTACGTGTACTTATTTTCAGAGACAGTTTTATATTTTAAACTTTTGACCTTAATTGATAAAGAATTCAGTAAACACTTTTCATTGTATTTAGTATAGGAGTTCTTATAGATACGGTCAAACGGGAAGTCTGGAACAAATGTCTAGATGCACACCTGTTGTATATAAATCGAAAGTACAATGCTTGTAATATCATAACCTGATGGAATCCACCCAGGACAATTACCCTGTATTCAAAAACTAATTCATAAAAAATACAATTCAGGATGCCATTTTATCGCAGTACAATTGCGTGAAATACCCTAAATTACTTTGTAATAAAACACACATTTTTAAAATAGATTTCGTCTGCTTCTTTTTTGAGAACTTAGTTAATTGTAGAATGAATTTGATCATGGTTTAAACACACTCAGTAAAATAATACAGTCTAATGACATTTGTTTAACAGGTCACGTCATATGTATGCCACTAATGTTTTAATTGAAGACAGATCTTCTTTGCTGCAAGAATGCGTCTCTTTGTATGCACATAAATGCATTGAATTTGTTATCCTATTCTAAATTGAAAATATTAATAGTTCGTTTTTTAAATATTTGTTAATTAACTTTTATATCTCATTTTTTGTCAATAGTCTTTTAATATCTCTTGTTACATTTATAAATCAAACAAAACATAACAAGTGTCGAATTATAAACCTGCATCAATGAATGTCTGTACAAGTCATATCCATCAACATTTCTTCTTATTATTTGATCTGGGCGTACCACTATGGCATATTCATGTTTAGACAACATTTATCTTCTTTATAAGAGCATAAAGATATTGAACATGATACGGATGATAAACTAAAAACGTTGTCATCAGTCATACTTCATTTGTTGAATATATGATTCACATTAACAATGATTTAAACGCTTACACGTAATTTCATTGTTATGCAATAAAAGACATATAAAAAGCATAGTTAGAATTTTCATAAATATGATGAATATAAATTTGTACTAATGACAGAGAAAATACAAACACGCCACGAAAATACCTCGGTGTTTAAAACAGAATTCAGATTACGAAATATATTCTTTTAAAACAGCCGATAATAATTAATCACTATTGAAAAGGTGTTATAGAACATTCAATTCTGATTATAAAGTAGGTTGCCAATTTCGGCGTCATAACATAATTTGTAATTATATATCTTGAAACCAGTGCTCCTAAATAAAACAGAGTTTATCTAACGAGTAGTCTGATAATGGAATTAGAAAGTGATTAATAAAAGGCTCCCATTATACGATCTAAATATACTCCAAATCCTCGATGAATTATGTGCGCTAGTTAACCCTGACAATTTGTTTTTACCATACGACACCAATAATAGAAACACTCCTGTCTATAAAACTGATAATGTTTCTCAATGTTACAATTTGATATAATTATGTCTTTCATATAACATATTCAAACATATTTTTGACACATCTTTTTATGTGATAACTTTTTGAATAACGATTAAAGATAAAGTTACCAGTCATATTGTTTGTTTGTTTGGTTAGTTGTTTTCTTTTTGTTTTGCTTTTTTTGTATTTATCTTTACAAAATATTTTGATCTTACGATCTTTTGGTTATATACCTAGACACACTCAATGATGTCCGTACTATACAGTCAGGGTAAATATGAAAAACTGTGACGCCAATAACATGAGTTATAACAAATGCCTGGATGTATAAATTTACAGCTGTCACATACGTTGCTCAATTTGAAATATTTTCGTAATTTATTCAACTGTATTTTGTATTGTTTACTCAATTGTATATGGTTATACATTTTATACGCTTATTTTTAAAAACCAAGAACTCATTTTGAATAGTTTATTTCTTTTTATTACTTTAATAGGAACAAATAATTTACATAGAATGAAACTGTGCTCCAAATGCATGGCATCTTAAGGTTTCAACCCTGAAATTAAACTGTGCCTCTGTCGTGTGGCTTATATTGCTCCAACATATTAAATTATATATTTATATTACATATATTCTAATCATATTTGAAAAACTATAATTTTTAAAAAAAATTTCGATTGCTCAATAAGCACAATTATAAAACTTTTGTTCATAAATCTAATGTTAATGTTTCTGTTTCACTTTGTAAATTAACATCCCTTAATAAGCGGTTTTTTTATTTATACATTTTGATTTTTCGTGATTGATAAAATATTATTCTAAATTGATTGTTTCAAAATAGAGGCAAATAAATACCGTTCATCAAATGCATAATAGACCATACAATTACTTGCACTTAAGATAATCTGATAAAATTATATCAAATTAGATACGAATATCCAAATTTAACACCATATTGAAATGATCCCTCTATTTTATTTAAAAAAAAAACAACTTTTCACTTTAACTGAATGATATGCAACCGTCTTTTCGTTCTGAGGAAAAACACCATGATTTTGAATAATATAGATAACATTACAAGTAAAATGATTTAAAGAACATTAAAATAGTAAACAGAGTTTGAAATTTCCATTGAATTTTGAGAGAGAGAGAGAGAGAGAGAGAGAGAGAGAGAGAGAGGGAGAGGGGGAGATAGAGGGAGTAGACTCGTGAAGAAAGTGATGTAAAATTATTCGAAAATCAATACAACTATTTAAATTAATTGAATATAAAACAAACAACAACAACGTATATAATCAGACCATTCATAAACGTTTTTTTTATTCTTTTCCTGATAGGGTACATCATATCAAGAGGTTATTGTTGTAGATTTGCACCGAAGATATGTAAAGTGCTTCAAATAGAAAAATGCCGACAAAACAATATCGATTTCTATCGTACGATTTTGAAAAAAATGAAAATAAGTAACAAATTAATACATACAAAATCATTTAATGCCGGCTCGCCACGGCGAGCCGGTATTACGTTAGGATTTTACTGAAAAACAACCTAAAACTCCGAATCCATCCAAAAATTTAATCGAAGCTTGGCTTCCAGCTTCCTACAAAATTTATTTATCAGGGCTAGGATCCAAAATTATTTAGCCAATCAAATTTAATCTTACATAGCGTCAAAAAACCTTCAATTTTCACGCCATTTTTAAAAAGCAGCAAGTATTATTTTGAGCGCAAAGATATAATGATGATTAAAATGTTTGTTTTCATGATTTCTTTTCAAAAAATCATATTTACACTGACTTTTGTTTTAGCGATCTCACCTGTTCCTCTGTAGTAAGTTTTCGTTTGGTTAATTAACATAAGTGTACATCTGGTTCTGTGCATTTTTTTCTTTTTCCTTTTTTCCGGTCATTTTATCCTTTATCGGTATTTAGTGTATATATTTACTGGCCGGGGTCCGGGAGGCCCGGACTGGCCGGGATCCGGGATCGTATAAGATATAGAGGAAAAACTAATAAACTATATTTGTGTTGATTATTGTCGTAATGAAAGGACATTAAACGTTAAGTTTTTTTATTGTATGTAATGAACGTTAAATTAATCAAACTTAGGATATAAATATATTTAGAGGTATTTATTAACAAACTTAAAATGCGGAAATCCCAATACTTATAATTATATGCCTAATTAATTGGAAAAATCAAAGACTACATTCTTGAATTGGTCAAATCCCGGGATCCCTTTATGTTTTAATGCGATCCCAGCTTTTCTGAAAACTATATTCTTGAACTGGCCAATTCCTGGGATCTCTTTATATTTTAATACGATCCCGGCTTTTCTGAAAACTATATTCTTGAACTGGTCAATTCACAGGATCCCTATATGTTTTAATAGGATCCCGGCTTATCTGAAAAACATCTTAGACTGGTCAAAATCCGGGATCCCTATATTTTTTTTAAATACGATCCCGGCTTTTCTGACAACTTGTGTTTACTTTAGGACTTGTGTCTGTCACTCATTCCAATACTAAATAACATTTTACAACTTAACTTCGTTTAAAGAGACATCTTTATGAATTCTACCTATCTAAGATTTATTTGGTCAAGGTCAACAGGCCATACAGTAAATGTGCATAGACATAGGGACTTCATTCTATCTGTTTACATGCATCTTCATATATACTCATATTCCTCTTTGTTAACTTAGAGAACTGGCTTCCATAACTTTATTTCACTTTTATTTTGATGTTCGCTGAAGTCTCTTCAGCTAACAGAACTATCATTTTTACATTTAAACGCACCCCTTGGAAAAAAATTACGAAGCGAGTCGCTACTAGCTTTTTTAAAAACCTTGCTAAATTGTTAATTTCTTGTAACTATCATCCAGGTATACATACCTTTGCAGTCGAATGGACATTGTAGGTCTCTGAATACTATTATATTATTTAATATAAGAATTGGTAAAAAAAAATATAATAAATGCAGTCCTGAAATATCTTGAAATTATTTTGGCATTCACTTTTTGTGCTATGTCCAAAAGTCTGAATATTTAAGAACGAAACATTCACATCCAACATATGGACTGATAGAATAATAGATTTCGACCCGATATTGAATGCACACGTCTTAAATGATTGCATACTCGTACAATGTGAAAATGTACACACTAAAATAATTTAGCGTTGTTGCACACATCCATTAATATCCATTCAGATATTCAACGGGATATGCCGAAAATATTCCGTTCCCATGAAATTATGAAAATACATTCAAATATTGTATAACAAAAAAAAAACTAAATATAAAATGAGGACGTGGAAATAAATGTTAAATATGTAAGTGATGATTTGATGCAATGCTTTTTAATCATTTACTTTATTTGACAAGGTATTGTTTTATTTTCTTATATTTGATTGATGGCAACCGTTTTGTTGAAGTTGAAAACTCATATTTTTTGCATTCTTTATATATGCAAACGGTTGAGATTTTATCAAAAATGGAACATCAGAAGTTATGAAATTTTATTTGATCTTTCACAGGAGGAACTCTTTTTACACTTTGTTTGTTTAGCAAATGCTCTAAAAATATCACTTGCATGACGGTTAATATCGACAAAGGGAAACGCCCTGCCATTGTATAAGCGCGGAAAAATATACGATAAAGGATATGCAGATCTTATATTTCCAAAAAACATCAAAGTAATCTACATAGTATGTATGCCGTTACCGACATACTTTACATCTAATTCACTTACGTACTCAAATCGTTTGATCCCGTTTCTGATCGTTGCATTCAAACTGACAGGAACGATTATGTCACACTTATGCACAATGCTTCTTTTTTGAGGACGTGACAGAAATAATTTAACCTAAATCAAACGTATTGTGCATTCCGTTGCGAAGATTATCTTGAACACTATGAAATTCAGTCTACAGTCGTTTCGATGAATAGAAAGGATTTTTACTAAATAGATATTGTTAAACGGTTGCACCATTTTGTTATATTGCATTACATCTTTTTAGTTTTTGTATAAACTGTGAATGATATAAGATAAAGTAAATTGAATCACAAATTGTCTCTTTAAATTTCGACCGACAGTGAACATTTATTAAACATTCAAACTACACTAATCTTAAAGACTCTTAAAAGATGCTTTTAAAACCAATACTTATCAACAGCGTTTTCTTTAAATGCTTCGTTATGAATTACATTAACAATTCAGAACACATTTACTCATTCATATGTCTAAACATTTTATATTTGTTTTACTGAGTAGACACATGATTTTCAAACAAAATATTCATTAAAGGTTTTGTGTTCCTTCACGTATTTCACATGTCTGTTTGCATGTTTTGTGATGTGTACCTTATTATATTGTCGTTAACGGTAAGACTTTTCTCAAACCCCCCTTTCTCCCACTTTTTGACACCCCCCCCCCTTTTTCACCCTTATAGCCCTTGTCCTTTTAATTCCCATATGGGCCCGTTTTACTTTTTTTATCATTTCACACATAGAATGTTCTTGTTCTCCTTTTGCCGCCCTTATGTCCACTCGCGGTATTTGTTTTTGTGCCTCCTGGGCGCCCTGCTGTGATAGCTTGTGTTTGTCGGGGGCTGCGGCCTGCGAACGTTGCCTTTGCCTTGTTGATCTTTATCCTTTCTTACAAAAAAATAAGTACAAAAATGAAAAAGTAAAAGAATTCAAATGATTTAAAAGAATAAAAAAGAGTATGCCTCATTTATGCTCCCACTTACAATTTAGTTTTCTTTGTACAGTTTTAGTAATAAATTGTATGACACATTAGAATCCTCGGAACATATTAAAAGGAATGTTTACACGTTTTCATGAAAAGATACATATATCAAACGTTAAAGTTGTTCATAATTGGGTTAGCTTGCAATAAATGCATACATACAAACAGTTTTTGATCAAGACAGATCAAGCCCATCGAAAATCAGTACCTTTAATACAATGAACTTTTAAACTGTCCTCATCTTTAGAACCGTGGCAGTCATAAAAAACAAAACACTCATACATGCCATTTGTCTTAGGTTTATGTCTCACTGTGTAAACACATGGATTATGTTCTGACTTGCGCTGCAAACTTCTCTTCAAGAAACTCGGTATATGCTTGTAGTTTTTCCATCGTGGCTTATTGCTTTTTGTCCATTCTGTTTAAATGCTACTAATTCGAACATCTAAACCAAAACGAAATACTTTTGGAATTCAAATTCAAAAGCAATTCGAAAGTTATTTTATAATGACACTCTCAGATATCCCAACAGCAACGACTGCAGACATAAGCTTTGAAATGTTAATGAGAGGAATAAAAAATACTGAAATGTTTCGTATGTGTCATTTTAGTAAATTGAATTGTTTCAACTTTAATGACCAGTAGATATAGCATCAACATAATAAATCACATGGTCCTTTATTATGCAATAATTTCTTTTTACGAACAATAGAATATTTATGACCTAACCGAACGAATATGTATTTTGTGGTTTTGGAAACAAGACATCTACCAAAAGGTTACATTGAGATTATTTGATTTTCAATTCGGAAATAACAATCCATCATGTGTAACACAATACCTTATCATTATGACATAGCACGAACGTATTCACCAGACGCTTTATTAACAAAAACATTATTTTAAGGATTTGCTAAAGACAGCCACAAATAAGACTTTGAAGACTTTTTGTAAAATTAAAATCGACGCTGTCTGTGCTATGGATGTTGTTCGCAATGACGTTCACGATAAATAAAATAATTGTTTTTGTTTTTTTTTAATAAAACTTCTACAATAATTCATATAAGCAGTGTATTAATACTGGTGCATTTTATAAGTTTTAGGTATGCATGCAGTCGATGTTAAATGTTTATCCATCCGCCAATTAAGACACATACACCAGCCCTTAAAAGAGTTAATTTTTAGGCACAAACAGGGTTTATCTATGTGTAATTTCCACAGAGTATTAGCCAAACATATGACTTTTTAGCCGAAAGCAGGTCAATGTCCAGCGGTCAATGAGAACTTTAAAATAAAGTAACCAGAGACAATGTAAATATGTCAGGTAGCCTTGACAAAGACAGTTGTTTCCTGCAATATTTTTAAATTGCTTTGGTTTACAGAATTATTAACAGAACTATCATACAGGAAACATATGTCACGCTGTTATGTCTGACATTAATTTTCCTATGTTTTTATTTCGTTATTTATCGTCCGGCTTTTCTTTAAATCCGAAGGGAGTATTCAATAGTTTAGCATGCCGTCACTATAGCTTATGATATCAATATTCAATAGATATTACTAGATAAGGTTCTTATTTTAACAATTTTTTAAACGCCGTGCTTCTTATATATAGAATTAAATATTCTTTTGGCTTGTAAGATAAAAAAGAACAGTATTACAATTACAGGCCGTATTTTAAGTGATCAAATACCAGCGTTTTGACATTGAACATTTATGTACCAACAGTTATTTAAGAAAGAAATAACATTGTAAATGAATAAAAAAGATAATATATTAACTAATTTAATATAAAACAACTCTTTATATTATCTAAATGATATCCAAAACATTATATCGCATATAATGAAAACATTATATAATGTAAAGTAAATTATAACTTACACTTATTTTATCTATTATGTAAATAACAATACAACATACAACGTGCATCAATTTGAAAATATTTAAATTATTTTAAAATAGATTCAAATCAGTTCTTGGTGTGTGTATTCCAATTACATTTTTATCAAATATAGCTTTAAGTTACTTAGTAGATTGCTACATAAGCATGAATCATTCATCTGTCCGCATTATTTTACTTTTGGTTTGAACATAGATAAAGCATAATACGATTTTCCCAAAATAGCACTAAAGTATTAATAATAAACTAACCAGCAGTGTTTCTATGTAATACTTGTATATAAATTATTCATCGTTACTCCACGTTTCCCCTAATTTAATTTTATTCGTGTGAGTTTGCTACGTGTTCGTAGGCTCCCCTGAGTTTTTTGACATGGCAGAAAAATATTTTTCCAAGATTTGTGTACCAATTAATTAAGGTCTTATCCAATAAATTTTGTGCAAATTTATAGCTCATTCCTTCATCCTGTTTTTATAAAAAAAAATATTGTGAAAAATAACCAAAAGTGAAAACCGTTTAAATGCTTTCCTCTTAAATTTGGCTACAAATCGCAAAAAGCATCGGTTTTCAGTTTACTTCTGAGTATATTTTCTGGGTAACCCTTTGCAGATTTTTTCACTTATATAATTTGTAAGAGTTTCAAATGTTAGATCTCATTGAAATTCCTTTAAGATTATGGTCATATCGTTAAAATTTAGAGGTTATCTCTGGTTGTCTAGTTTACGGAATATAACACTTATTAACTTTTTTAATAGTTTTTACTCTTTGAATGGTAAATATCGAGCAGCGCAACTCTTATTTTTTCCTAATCATATAGCTATTTCTATTGAAAACAAATGCAGTGCAAAAGCTTTGTTCATGGTCCTCTTTTTTACGTTGCCACTTTGCCGAAACGACATTTTACAAGTTTCAAAAATCCAGTTATACCGCAAGAAAAAAAACAGGCATTTTTCGTAGAAATGAAAATGTCACGGGGTCCTCACAGCGAACAAAATTATAAACTGTTATTTCGATAAATATGATAAACTATATCTGGAAAGAAATTTTTTAATTTTATACATTAACAATTTTTAGATTGGCTATATTCTAAATATATCAACTGGCTATTACTGGATATTTGACCCCACCTTCGCACCGTTTTTCTACGTGTGTCGTTGCTTTTAGAAATTGTTAGTGCTGCCTTTTTGGGACATTGCTCTTCCTTGTATATCTTTATTCTAATATCTAAAGTCATTACATTGAAGTTATTTATTATTACTGAGATCAAATTGAATTATGACGTACTAGGTAATCTAAGTTTTAAAAAAAATCCATAGCTTTTTCTGTAAAATGTGTAACTTGTATATAGTCCTGTGACAAATGGACTTTTAAAACTTGTTAACATTACGTACACGTGTAAAACTACAATATTATTCTTTTTTACTAAGAAGATGCCTTTTCACCCTAAGTTCTGTTTTAACTGCATTTCAACCAGTCTGGTACATAACTCATTACAGTATCTTTGAAAATATTTTAGACAATCCTAGAGAAATGAGCCATGTCTAATATCAAAATGCTTATCATAGAAATTTCTGTCAGAATGTTTTGTCTGTTAGTTAAACATACTGTCTGTCATAAAATGATGATGCAATTTATTTTGTTATCATTGTGGAACATTGCTTGCACATCTGGATCATAAATTACCTCCCTCGCTATATTACTATACTCAACGAATTTGATGGGATCGAGTGTCTTTGGAGAAGAAAGGAAAACAGATTTTATAGAAATCGTTGAAAATAAAGTAACGATTTCTATTTTTGGGTCACAATAAAATGATGATTCTGATAAAACAGATGGAGAGAATGAACTAAAACTTTGCACACAAGTCATTGGTCTAAACCTACATCACATTGTACAAAACTTTCGAAAACGATTCCAGCCCCGTCATGCCAAAAAACTTAAGTGAAGTCCCTTTGCAGTGAATGGAAACCAATGCTGATGTAGAAATGAAGAAGAACTTTGCTAAAAATTGCCAAAATTTAGAGAGAAAAAAAACACTTCAGTAGCAGACTTTTCCAATTTGACACAAAAAGTAGCAATGACTTTTTACAAATTTACAAATGTACATCAAATATCAGTAAGTTGAATGATTATATTGACTTTTTAAGAATCAATAGATTATAAGTTTTGATTTATTTCTGATAACTTTATTTCGTGGATAAATACTGGTCAAATACAATTAATTATTTAAAAAAATTAAAAATTGATGACAATGTACACATAACAAGTTATTCAAACGAAAAAAATTAACTAATTTAAGGCATTGCTACATCTGTTACCTTACCTGATAGCAAACTGTTTTTGCATGCTCAAAGCTCATCACGGTAGACCCGATAATACACATGTCATTGTTTTTAGCAGAAAGACCTATCATAAATAATGTCCTCATTTTAAAACGGTGGAAGACAATAAACAAATACAGACATAAGTCACATTTTTGTACTTTTCATTCCATAATGTATAACGGTGTACATTTGTTTTTTTTTTAATTAATGAATGTTTATGTCTTTTAAATATTGTACAATTCCATTGAAAATGCGTGTACGTAGAAATAGGCGTGTTATCAAATTTTAAAGTTTCAAGTCTGCTATAATAACGTGTATCATTGTCAGCCTCCAAATTCCTTATTGTTTTATGTAGGACCTGTAAGGGGAAAAATGAATATTCTAGAATTGTAGAAAAAAAGAAACCCGTTAAGCCTTGCTATCAAACAATCCAATTAACCCAGTAGATAATATTTTCTTTCATTACACATATTAAGGGAATCTGATTTACTCCCCCGCACAACAGTTCAAAGAATAGACACTCACAGATAGGCATATCTCCAGATAATCAGAAAATGATATAACAATATTAGGAACAGACAGAAAATATGTTATGATACAAACCAGGAGGATATTTATCTCACAAATAATCTTCATGTTTTGTTTTCATTTCTGTTTGCTCTGTTTTTGGAGGCAATTTCTCGGATAACAGATTGTTGTGAATACATTTAAAAATTTGTTATGCTAAAATTTTATATTCTAATTGCTTGACATTCTCTTTTTAAATTTGAAACAAACATCTTTTGAGTACGAACAAGGAAGATATGTTAAGGTTTTAGTTCTACATATTATAGATAAACAAAATATAAAAGTATAGGGTCATAAAATTAGGACCAACTTGGTATGTAATTTTTCGAGATCACTGTTTCATTTGATGTTTGTCTAGATCAGTAACTTGTGTGCAATATTAACCAGCACAGTTATTCTAATTTAAAAACTTTTACAAATGAAAAGCGTTGTTTCAATTTATTTCCATTCCTTAATCCCGTTTCAACTGTCCCAGAAATTTGGTTAGAAATTCAAATATTACATTTTTAGTTGTTTGGGCTTAAGTGGAGTTCCTGTATCATTGATAAACATATTTAATGTGTTTAATATTCGTAATATCATTGAAACGCATGTGCGTTGTATCAGTGAAATACATATTTGATATGCAATTTTCATTTCAAAGTTATCATTGTAACATATATTTAGTGTACAATGTATGATTGTTAAATACATTTAATGCTCAATGTATCATTGCTGAATTTTTTAATGTACAGTAATATACAATACACAAAAGCAATGCTCACTATATAATTAATGAACATTTCTAACACATATCTAACACATATCTATTGTGCAATATATTGTCCTTGTGACACATATTTAATGAATATGATGCAAAACACATTTCATATGCAATATATCAGTTAAGCACATATTTTATGTACAATGTATAATTGTTACACATATTAAACGTACAATTTATCAAACATTGTTTCCTGTAATAATATACCATCGTACATGTAATATTAAACTTAAACATTCTGTCTGTCGTGAAGCAGTTCTAAATATGGTATTAACTTGGCAACACATTATTTGCAACTAGAGCTCTAATGTTTAATCTTTCGCCAAACTAGATATCACAAATATATTAGTCACAAAAAACAAACAAATTAAATATACAAAAATCAAATTTGATTCATAATATTCATTTATAAAACTTAAAAAAAAGAAAAGAAAACAGCCTCTAATCTAAACGAGCAACACAAAAACGTCGACTTGACATCTAGCCAAAGGCCTCCGGCTAATTTGACAGTCTTCAGTCCAATATTAAGACCATTATGAAAACACTTGATTATTAGAATTATTATATAAAAATATGATTTCTTTATTCAATAAGACCTTTAATGGAGAGAAAAAGTGCACATTAAGTTGGCATGGATATGTTTCATGCCTATTTAAGTATTCTTTAAATATGTTATGAGAACTTGCATTTCAACTATTTCAAGAATTGGGAGGGTTTAGAATAGAATAAAGGTTATCACGTAAGAAACAACCCTCTTAATTTTGATGGAACACTTATCTTTCAAATAAATGTGTATGAAATATGTTATTCATAATTTTATCAAACAACAACATGCATGAGAAATAAACTATCTTCAAGAAAATGATACTTAGCTGCAATGAAAATATTCAAAGAACAATGCTATAACATCTTCATGGAATTTTATCATATGCCCTCAGTGATAGAAGTTTGATTGACATATGAATGTACGCGCATCATGTGCTTGGAATATCAAATGAATGAGTTGATATATTTCTATAAGAAAATCAAATCGTAAAATCACAATGTCCTGTAAAAGGCATACAAATCATTACACATTAGTGGTGAATGATGTCCCCAATTTTTTCATAATTCGAATATTTCTTAAATACAAAAATACGCTATCTAAATCATGTTAACTGTAGAATCATGACATTGAATTAAAAGAACGAAAAGCGCATGGCTACATTTACATTCATTTCAGGAAAGTAATATCTCGTTGATCTTGTTGTTTTAAATATAACGCATCAAGAGAAGTCCCCCATTGGCGTTTTCGTAAGAGCACATGTAAACTGCACCCTTTCATGCGCAGGTAAGTTGATATAAATGCTTGTATGTCAACAGTTGTGTTAGAATTATAAAATTTTGTACACGAATAGAACAGTACAAGCAAGGGAAAATGCAAACAGCAAGGAATGGGTATGTGTGATAAAGTTATAGACTGAAAACAATCCCTGGTGCGGAACAAAAATTAAATTACCGTTATTCTAACAGTATGCAACTCATTGCATATAACCTTGTGATTACTTTTTTTCAGTTTCTTAATGATGTGTAAACCAAATGCAAATGCAATGCAAACTGATTATACTAAATGTAAGTGTTGAACTTAAAGTTTTATTAAGTTAACGTAACCAGCAGGACTTTTATGTCAACATAAATCGGTTTTTAAAACAAACTTATCATACAATATATAGGGTCACTCACAGCTGTACAATATTATACAATTAATTGAATATGATATGATATTCATCGGTAAATGTCAATATGAATTTTTGCTGGTGAATATCATATCATATTCAATGGATCATTAGTCAATAACCGTTTTATTATATGTTCAGCCTAAGATTAAAAAAACACACACACAAAAAGTAAAGCCTGATATAAAAAAACTAGTTATCAATGTACTTATCATTGCTGTGTAACTTTTACCTATTATTGTGGTGTAAATATTTTTTTTTAATCGAGAAAGATGCCATAAAAAAACAAAATGCAACAATTCGAAATAGTCTATGCTGTATGGTCATTGAAGAATTTAGCCGGTTAATTTGATACAACACCTAGTCATAACTTCGCATTCACCCAGTGAATACGATTTACGCACGCGCAGTTAATTGTCTTCGCGGTATGGTTATTGAATATGAGTCTGATTCTACTTTTAGATTGAGAAATTCATTTAAGCAAATGAATATGTTTGTATGATTTGTTATGTTGACTACTTTTTGTACTTATAAGATTGCAGCTTTTATTTTAGATCATAAAATAATAAGGCTTAAAATACATTTGCTGCTTGTTCAAAGGAATTTCATAGGTACATATTTAACGCCTGCATCAATTCGGCGTTGGATAATGTGTGTTGGCTATTTGATAACAAAATATTTGGTTGGCAGATAAGTAAATGTTTATATATGATAGAACTTTCCATAGAGCGTAGCCTTTTTTATTGCAGTAGTTACTTGTTCCGTTACATTGGTTTCCTTTTTTTTATTGTTTCTCGAAATGTGTTGCGTTTTTGTGGTTGGTCCTGTATTGTTGTATAATGTGGGTAAGTCTTAATTCTTGATTGGTGCCCTCCGTCGTTGATATTTGCTCTAATGTATGCATTCCCTAAAAAAACTTAAAAATGGTTACTATAAGTGTACTTTTTCTGATTAGTTGATTTTTTTTTGGCATTTACTATAGCTCAAGCCAAAAATTCATCATTTTTAGATATATCGCAAGTCCAGTGTATTGTTTATTGGATATCAAATGAATCATTTGTATTAAAAACATAGTAGGAAACGCGTAGTTTGTACTTCAATCTACATGTAGTCGTTCATTTCATTCGTTGGTAAGTGCGTTTAACTATATGCATGTATCATATAACGTGACCAACATGTTGGAAGTTATATTATTTTTAATATTAGATTATGAACATTATATAATTTTCAATAACGTTAATCGTTACCATTGCTTTTAACAATCTGCCATTTAATATATATAAACTCTTAATAATTGTTTCATGTATCAGAAACATACTTTTGACAATTGTAACTTCGATGTGTCGTTCTTTTGGATATGTATATAATTTTATAGACCTTCCATTGTATCTAAATGCTCGTAATATTCGAATGTTTAATAATATTTTTAGTGGATTCAATAAACATTATTATATTATCAAATGCTAGATTTGCAATTTTGCATCGATATACTTTTAATCTATCAAATTTTTATAAGTTATGACACCTTTCCACAAAGTAGATTTTCTCCAAAGACTGCAATCATACTATCTTTCCGTAAAAAGGAGAATGTTCAGAGCAATATTGTGTTTGCTATAAACACCCCAGGGTCAAAGAAATATCATTTCTTAATTATGTATGACAGTATGACACGGAATATGAGGAATATATATTCCATAAACAGGACATTTTATTTATTAACATTCTATATTAGTACTTCCCTAACAATGATATAACTTGTAAAAGGAAGTTCTGATTCAGTTATCAGACAAAGCTTTAAGACAACATACAGGGAATGCCATTGTTTATATAATACATTGATTCTTTATCCTAGCAGACGACTTTTCTGTATGGTATCCTCTTCCATTGAAATATTTTCGAAGTAAAAAACTGGTAAAAAAACTGGAACCAGTTTCTGTTCATATTAAAGTAACGTACTTTTTTAAGTTAATCAAATTAAAAGCACTCGCAATTTTGGACCCCCTGTTAATACTTCCTTATCAAAGAGTTTTCTTTAACGTTATCGGACTTACTGTGTTGCACATTGGTTCTTAAATAATATCAAAACTTAATTTAGTCATAGATAACCATATTTTCAAGCTCTGAATATTACTCTTCTTTAGTACAAATAAGCTATATTTCGGTATGACATATTACAACGGAAGCATTTTAAAAGCGTGGGATGAAATAAGGACATGGTTTAGAAGTTTACGATCGATCGTATTTAACATAGTCCAATTAACATCCGGTATTGTTTATGTCAAAGAGGAAATGCTAATCCATTTCACCATCAATGGTACAATGAATAATGTTCTGATATTATGTGTATCTATATATGTTTTGATCAAAACTATTAAAGAGACTATTGAAATCATTTTTAACTTTGTTCAAAGTAAACTTGAAACAGTAAACTTTAACACTTTCATTGGTCAACAGTGGATGGTTCCCTTAGAAAGAAGCTAAAAGTTGTAAGTACTGTGCACAAACCTTGTTTCTTTAATGCAAAAATATTTTTAGACAAATAACAACAATCTTTTTCAAACTTTCTATCCTTAATAATCAATATGACAAAAGTATGTGATTGAATTCATTTGAGAACAAAATGAGTATTTGTTTGAATTTTAAGATTGATATGAATGTAAAATTTCATCATAAAATCAACTAATAATACATATTATGTTAGTAATTAACAAAATGACAGTTTTATTTGTTGAGTAACTGACATGGATTATTTTTGAGTTAATGGGCACATTTATTTTGAAATGCTTAAAGTTACATTAAATAAATTTCATAAAAAAAAGAAATAGCGACATTTCATTAATAAATTTGGTTTCATATCGACTCCAGATCTTATTTTGGTGTCCAGACAACCAAAATGAGTTTAATGTGCATATAAATGTGCCACCTCATTGTGGCGAATTCGGAAGTACATTTTCTGTTTGCATGAGAAACTCCGCCTTCAGATCATCCGTACATCAATATTAAATCAACAAACATGACAATAAGTACAGTCCTTATTTAACGGTATATTTCCGCATTGTAACGGAATATTTTCATACAAATTTAATCTTTTTTATGAGATGATTACTTTTTTCTTAACCAACAGGCCTAGTGCACCGTGAAGCTTAAACGGTAAAAAGTGTGTTTTGCACAAGAAAATCTTATATTTGCTGGCCAATGTCCGGGTAGCAAACTATAACACCGTGACGTAGCGCATACACGAGCTGATAATAGTCTTCATTTTGCATGTTAAAATTTGTATACGAACTTTAGTGTTACCGTGGGGTTTTCCATTTAAAATCCTAATTTATGAACAATATTTGATGAGATTTACAACGATACTGTTAAAAAGGTTAATGAAACTGTAGAATGCTTGGTTTTTAGGCCGACGGCAAAAATATTTTAACATATTTATTTAATGTAACTTTAAATTTAAAACATTAAGTGATAGTGTTATGAATAAAAAAATTATATATTTCCATTAATCAATTGTTTCAATTTTTTCTGTTACCACCGGTACAAAACAATTCAAGTGGGAGTAACATTTATTTATACTGCAAATCAGACACTCGTATAGATTATTTCAAGTGAACCGTTATTCATTTACTTTCGTATTTTGGATGAATGTAACTATATATCAGACTGTTCGTTAAATAAATTTGACAGGTCCATTTAGAGACATTGGACTGATAATAAAGTAATAAATAATGTTATATAACGACTCCAATGTAACCTCGTTGATGCAACAAGTGTGCTGAAAAAATACCGTATAAATTTATTCCGACACCTTTGGTGTTGAAAATGAAATGAATACTGCTTAATGGTGCTAGGTGACAGCAGAGGTGTTTCATTTTTTTATAGACAAACTTAATAAAACATAATAAGCTAATGTAGCGTCATTGGTATAAGCTAATTCTTCTTTACTTATGTTTTATAGCAAATGTAAAAAAAGTACATTTTATGGATTTGTACCATAATAATAATTTTCTGATATATGTTGATCTGGCAACTTATAAGATTTTTAATCTCTTGAGTTATACGAATTAAATGATGTGTGTCTACACTTTAATCTGCAATCTTTTTAAACATTTGTAAAAAAAACGGAAATTTTACGAAATTGTAAAATGAACAAGTTCATTAGTTCACTCGGATTTCATGTGAATGAACTTCTCGAGTAACCAGTAAAAAGAAAATAACCTGATATTATATGTATGTACTAGAATTATCTCAGCAATTTTATTATTTATGAATTCGTATCAAATTTTATATTATATAATGCGAGTTTATGAGTGAAATAAATCAATGAACTTTAAGGATAACATCAGGTTGTATTACAGTCATTTTACTTCCGCATATTAAAGTAACTATTGGGACAGGTAGGAAAAAGGTCTTATTTTAATCCGTATTGCGTGTTTTTAACAATTCTTTAGGGAAATTCTGTTTTATCGGTTTAAAATTTATAAACTTAAATTTTTAAACCCCATTTTTTCTTAATTCATAGGGAATTAATTACGTGTATTGGTAGTACTGGTTTTAAGGGTGTGCATTCCCAGATATTTTAAAAAGGATTTCCCATTGCCATTAGAAAATGTCAAGTTTGCCAACCCAGCCTAAACCTTCAGAACTTTTGGGAATTGCTCCAAAATGGGTCTTTTTGCCATTCAAAGGTCTATATTCTAGTACATGTTGTGTTCCCCATTTTTTCAGGAAAAATATTTAAAAGTTTTTTTTTCCCACATTATTTGAAAGCATTATATCCCAAAAAAAATTTAAAAACCGTTTTTTTTTGAAACGAGGGGCTTTTCCAAACTATTTATAATGGGCCTTTTAAAAATGGAAAAAAATATCCAAGAAGGTTTTTAACTGAAAAATGTAATTGGGGAGAACCCTTTGTTATTTAATTTACATTTATTCAATGGAATTGTTTCCTGAAAAAGAAGAATTTTGGTTTTTGTTTGCTTATTTAATCACGGGATAGGGAACACGTGACTTTTACGGGGTTTGCGTACAGACCTTACGCCCCCGGGCCTAAAAACCTCGGCTTTAATTTGTGTTTTTCAGGTAATTTCTTTATTATATTCTTCTTTTAACTTTACATACGAGGCCTGGGTTTGCAGCCTAGGCGGAATAAAGGGAATTGTTTGCCGCCTATTACATTATTTTCCCACCCCCTGTGGCTCATAGCTTTTACAAAACACTCCGAAAAAATCAAAGGACTTTTCCCCAATGTTTGAAATTATTTTTGCCGGGTAACACCATTCACGCCAAAAATTTGTTTTTATTTTTATTATAAATTTTTGATTAAACATTTTAACAACTTAAGAAGTCCTTTTAGAAAGTCCTTTTAGCTACAATTAAGCTACAATCTGTTCCCCTTTAATACTACTAGTAACTTCTTCTAGATTCTAGATCTCTCCTGGTATGTTTAACTGTTTCATGATGGTGTTTGAATACTTCTTTGGCTGTCTCTTACTGCTTCTGCAAATAAAATAAGAAGTTACTAATTAAAAGTGACATGGTCAATCTCAAATTATATATATAATTAATCAAATTAGTGTTATGTTTTATCTCTAAGATTTACATAATAAAACAGCATAGAAATTAAGATACAGCTTAAGTTTCATATTGACAGCAAATTATGTACATAAAACAACAAAAACTTTTTTAAAAGAAGCTATTAAAAAGTCTCACCTATGATTGGTAAGAAAAATTGCTCCCCATCAGTTACTTGCAGCATTTCTCAAGAAATATTCATTCTAGGCTCTAGCTAAGACCATTGTATGCAGCATCCTGAAAACAAAAAATATGAAAATTTTATATAAATAATGTTACAAAAGTATTCTGAAAATAATATACATGTATTATTAAGACAAGATAAATGTCTAGTAGTTGCAATATTAATACTTTGTAAAGAAATAAATATATATTAAATATTACAATTTTAATTCAACAAACCTGACAGTCCTTTCCGTGTTATTAAATGTATGGTATACAAGCTACAGCAGCTGCAATACTCTCAATTTCAGCCAGGACCAGGATCTAGAATATAAAAATAGATTTATTATTCCCTATAAATTGACGGCAATTAAGCTTAAAATTTAACACTCTAAATATTTGTGTCGATAATGCAATGGATATAATGTAATTTTCAAACTAATTCACACTTAATTTTACTATCACTAAGATATGAATACAGCTAGATTGACGAATCGTTTTGGGACATTCATGATATTGGCCGAACAACACTTTATCTGCTTATAGGTTGCAATAATACGATAAATAAATTTCAAAAAGACATTACCTGTAAAATCACAAATTGCCAAGGACATCAATAACTTCGCGTAAGGCCTACCAAACCCAAATCATTCAATTAGGTCGCGTTTTAATACAAGTCTCAAATATTAGAAGGAAGTTTCGTATTTCTGTTTTAGTACAATTACAGTTGACATTTTTCAAATTTTGCAGATATGAAAGTTTCCAGCTCGGATATTGGTTGTGATATATGTGGGAAACATTTCATTCACGGAATGACCACATCGGCACAGGACCTTATAAATGTTGTGGTAAAACATTTTATAGCCCAGCAAATCGTTACGGGTTTTACTTTTAATATTAAGATAACATTCAAACATAAGTCCTCTAGATTTTATTACCAAGTTTGTGAAATAAAAGACCCATTCTAATATTCTTTAGTTTCTTTTTTGCTTTAGATTAAAACAAATACATAATTATGTTATATACAGACACTAATTTTAAAAATAATTGGTTACATAAAAGACTAAGTGATAAAATGATTTGAATGTCTGTAAAATCTTAATATTAACAGTAAAATGCCATACCTGTGACAGTTCGATTTGCCACAACGTTTAAAGCCACTGACCTCCAGATGGTAAAATGAAAAAAAAGACATAAAATTTCAAGTAAATGGTAAATACTGATCTAGTAAGGTTTATTGTATAAATCCATCATTACGGACACCTTAATTCAAGAAATAATGTTGACAAAGCGTTAATATATCGGGTTTTTGTTTTCCATAATCTACTACGTTACTAACGCAGTAGCCAATATAAACAGGAGAAGAAAATTCATTTAACGCGGTCACGTGTCACAACAGTGATCCGGAAAAATCCCGGTATCAAGTATGCCCAGGATCGTTTATCAATTTTCGTCATTAAGTAGGCCCCTATCACATTTCAAGCTAAAGATTAAATCGATAAATTGGTCATCATATATATGAAATAATTAAACAATTTTAATTTTTAGTGCCATGAATTACTACAAATATAAAAAAGCAGTTATTCGTATCCCTATATGTTTGATAAAATCCGAGATTCCGTGCGTTCTGGAGCACAGGTCGCGATATTGTCCTGTACGATCACGTGATACTAGAAAAAAAACCCGGATGAAAGAATTCCGTTGTATAATAAAAGAAGGTATTTCCCGTTGGTGGAAAAGCAAACAGCAATAATGATAAAATATGAACATTTTGAAGTGTCATTTCGATTTCTTTCAACTATATAATGTTTTTGAGGTGTGGGGGGCTGAAAAATTAGCAAGACGGCAGTTAAACTGAGTTTTTCTGCTATCTTCTGGAGGTCAGATGCTTTAAAGGGCCTGTGCCAAGTAGCCAGTTTATGTGGTCACTAAGACCTGTCCGTGAACGAAATGTTTTCCAACATTATCCACAAACAATATCCGAGCTGCAACCGTCCATATCTGCAAACTATGAAAAATGACAACTGTAATTGTGCATAAACTGAAATCGACCTCCTTCTTATATTTGAGACTTTTATTTTATTTTCTGCGATTAATTCATCTATATCTCTATATCGAAACTTCATTTTAATATATTTACTTGAGTATGTATTCAGCTACCCATAGGCGCTTAATTCTATCAAGGACCTTTTGGCGGTATTTTAAATATTATTCAAAATTCTATGCACGTTTAAGGCTAAATGCACCGATCATGCATTTGTTAAATCAATATCTAGGATATAGCCTGCATAGATATTGCTTGCACATAAAATATTGCGTGGGAGTTATCAACAATAGAAAATAACTAGTCAACATTTAATATGCCTAATATTTACATTTTTAAATAAAGAAATTCTATGAACATTTTCTCTTTGCTTACTCGGCGTACTTTAATCAATTTCATAAAAAATACAAATTTTGCGTGAAAGTTACCCGCAAAACAATTGTTAACATTGAAAATTCCTGTTCAATGTTTGAGTGTTTGTAAAAGCTATGAGCACAGGGATGGATAATAAGGTATAGGCGGCAACAATTCTTTATTCCGCGTAGGCTGCAATAGGTCTCGTATGTAAGTAAAAGGGATATAATAAAGACATACCTGGAAAAACACATGTGAAGCGAGGTTTTTAGGTCGCCATATTGTCTGTACGCGTAACCGTAAAAGTCACGTGATTCCCTACCGTGTACATGACAGCTCGACGGCGGTCTTAAATCACAATGCATAGTCTCATCGAAAGAACTTGAGCCTGTCACAAAGAGCACTAAGTTTATTTTCATTTTAAATCTGTATTTTTAAGTAGAGAGTAGTAGGTGTGACATTTTTCTCGACTGGTTCTAAAGTTTCCGTGCTTTAAACACTTTATACTAACTTTGAATTTGATAGGGAAAATGAATACCGTCAACACTGTGGTTCTGAAATGAGTTTCGCATTCTTTTTGCAATAGATTAATGTGCTTGCCATTGAGGGTTCTTTTCTAAAACATGCATTATGATTGTCATAATGATTCCATTTAATTTAATTCGGAAAGTAGTTTGCACTTAACCTTGTTTTAACTACATTTGTCGGTATTTAGTGGTATTCTATTTCCAGCTTAAATTAAGATATATAACACCATACTGTTGAAACTAAACGCTCCTTGATGGCTATGGTGTTCTGCTTTTGTATCTCGAGATACTAATCAAACCTACAATATTCATTTACTTTCCAAGCACAAATTGCTCTTGAACGATCTCTTTTTTATAATATCATGAAACGATAATTATCACAAATGTCAGACCTTTTATTCCTAAATTTAAGTCATACTAATTTCAATCTCATACAATAACACTTTTTAGGTTATATTATATTCTTAATAACATTTTCAACAGAACAAAACCTTAAACTCGTGAACGTCTATCATATCATTTTCAGAGGGGTGACTTTTGTTGAGTCGTAAATTTTCCCACAATTAAAACATTGTTTTGATAGCCTGTAAAAAGTCTCCCCGTACATTTGATCAAAGATGTTATGTTTTCGATCCTTGAAGATCGTTCAGCACGACATTATTGTTGTGAGTGCATGTTTGTGGTACGTTTCATTTTTTCCAATTTTCTAGTCGGTTGGTTCAAGTATTTCTCACTTGAATTATGTTGAATCACCCTCTGTCTTATCTGTAATATGTATTCTTCATAACCTCTTTTCCCCTTTCAAATTTCTACTTTAGTTTATTTTTTTAAGCCATTGTTTTCTCGTTTAGGTCACACGCATTTTTACTTGGGGACCATATGCCGCTCTTCATGGAATGGTACTAACGTGTCACATTGAAGGTTCCATGATAATCTCTATATAAACTCATCTGCAGATTTTTCAAACTTTTGCCAGTTCATGTAAAATGTTGGATTCTGCTTAAGAAGGAGCTTGTGGGCGAATACGGTAATTTGCACTGTCAAGTACATTCCGTGAATAGACTCAATCAAACCGAACCTACATTTTAAATTTTGCTGTGTTCCGCTTTTTTAGGGATTCTGTTTTTCCTTACTGTATTTAGGATTTTTGCTGTCAAAAATCAGTTAACGAAAAATAAAATTAAAAGAAATGAATTAGCAATAAATCAATCTAGTTTGATTTCGTATTTTTAAATATCAACAGTATATATAGTTCTGTAACATAATAATTTACTCCAGCTGCAAACCATTTTCTCAGCAAAAAAACAAAAGCATAAAAGACTGCTAAAACTATAACTAGGAACGGAGTGTTTTAGGGAAAAAAGGATAACCACTCTGACAGGAGTACGAGAAGATTTTTTTACAGCTGTCACATGCCTATTGTTATACAAATTTTGAAAATGCGAGATCTTCAAGAGGAATAAATATAGCCAGTATTAGAAGAGATGATTTCGAAGAACTAAAGAATGTAACAACACTTACAGCTATTACATAAACTGAAAATCTGTTGATGCTAGTATTAAATTTTAAAAGGGGACTGATCATTTAAAAGTAATCATATTTATGTAAGTGAAATAGAAATTAAAACAAGTTTGAATTGTGTTTGATGTCCTTGTAATATAGTATATGTCCATGACATAATAATCAACGAGGAAGGTCAAATGCATTACAGACGTAATTAATGTGCTGCAATAACTTATTTTATCACCGTTTTATGGCAAGCGGATTGTTTTGGTTTGATATTACATACATAAGAGAACAATATCACAGACGACGTTCCTTGACAGGCATAAATTAAAGTGGATGCGACTCAATTTTCAGCAACATGTTTCCATAACAATGCACCACATATTTTTTTCTTTTCCCTACTAGAATGAAATGCAACTTATTAAGAAGCAAACGGTCTTCTGAGCATATTCATGTACGACATATTGTCACTGATAACGGATAATTTGTAAGTTGATAAACCGAACATATCTTACACATATTTGTTAACGGCAATAGCATACTTTACAAAAGTGAACCAGTTTTAGGGGCGAATAATATGATTGTTTAGTTATCAGAAAGATGAGAATTGTCATATCAGATTAAAATCTATAAACTACATTATAGTTATCTAGTATCATGATATATAAAAAAATATATGTTTAGCATTTCGATTATTGGGAAAACAATGGTTCCCCATTAAAAAAGTTGAAAAGATCAGAATAATAATCTGATAAATTCATGTAAAGATTTTGCTCACGAGACAAACATACTGTTACTATGAATTGCAAAATTTCTATTTAAATTTAAAGAAATTGAATGATTGTTTTAACCTTAACAATTGTGATTTCCTGTACATTAAGAATAAGTTTAAAAAAACACAGTATAATAAAATAGTTTCAAACAATGAAAACGTGTTGCGTTGACACGTGCTCCAAATTGCTTCTTTTCAAAATATAAAAGTTTCTTAACGAATTCCCTTGAAAGACGCATAAAATAATATATTATCTTGTATACATATTACGGAAAGACGCCCAACATTTTCTTTTCAATTCCACTTTTAGCATACGGACACATTATCCAGGAATATGTTTTGAAAGAAACCCATAAAGGGATAATAAACTGAGCCTGTCAATCACATGTCTGTCAAAACATGTTTCCTGAAATAATAATAAGTTATGCATGTAATATCATACTATAAAAATTCTGTCTTTCACAAAGCAGTTCTAAATATGGCATAAACATTACAACAAATTGCAAATTTGCAATTAAAACTTATCTTACTCAATGCTTGATATTATAATGTCCTGTAAAAGAGACATTTCGAAAAAAGAAATTGAACTGAAACTAAACTTGGTTTATATCATAGGCAAATGTCGCACCACTATATGAAGTTTATAAAAAAATGAGAACTTTAAAATATAAAGTTTATAAAAGAAAAATGCGAACAAAGAGTTTAAAGAGCCTAACCAAGCTGCACAAAAAAACAAATCTAGCACCCAGCGGGGTACTTTCTAATATACTATTTAATGGAAAGATATTTTTATAATTCAATTTAATGCAGCGTCTTCAAGTTTCAAAAAATGGATCCATATATATTTCTGGAAATACCTTTTCAATAAGTAATATTTTCAGAAGTGTAGACAAGAAAACTAATGTATTTCTCGATTTCTGTCATTATCAATATATATTAAAACATGAATATCTGATTAAATAAGGCCTTGATAGAGTGTGAAAGAGAGCTTGAGTAAGCATACTTAGTACTGCCTTTCATTCTTTGAATATATTTATGAGAACTTGCATCTAAACTATTTCAAGAATTGGGAGAGTTTATAATAGAATAAAGGTTATCACGTTAGAAACAACCTTCTGAATTTAGATGGAATTTTATCTTTTCAAATAAATGTGTATGAAATATGTTATTCATAATTTTATCAAACAACAACATGCATGAGAAATAAATAATCTGTAAGAAAATGATACTTGGCTACAATGAAAATATTCTCAGAACAATGCAATAGCATGTTCATGGAATTTTATCATATGCCCCCACGTAGTAGAACGTTATCTGACATGGGAATGTACGCGCATCCTGAGCTTTAAATATCTAATCAAAGTACAGAAGGCGCTGAATTTGTTTGGGTCTCAGAATATCAGAAGGTGAAGGTTGTAAGATTATAAACCAATTTCTTTGTATAGTCTCACCAATGCTGTTTCCAGTGTTATAACTATATATAATAAATTTGCTATAAGACTAATTGCAACACTGATATTCAATTCAATGTTTTTTGGCTTAAACAATTAAAAAAAACAACAAAAGAAACCAACAAAAACATGAGTTGCCTGAACTGGGATTTGAACTCCAGAAATTTAGCTTCCAAAGCGAGCGAGTAAACCCCTCGACCACGGAGAGATATAAGATAACAGCCTGAAGAATACCATATTATTCTAATAAATTAGGGTTTTTAACCTATGTTAATTTCCATATATTTTGTTAACGGTAAACGTGTTGTTTAACACTGAAGTAAATAATCATGCAGCTGAATATAAGCATGTATATCTATAAGAAAAACACAATATTAAAAACCATAGACCAATCGGGAACTATTTTTTCGTTACGAAAATTAATGTGCCTGTCATTTGACAATCTTTACGAAGTGATCTCCCCTTAATTGTTCGGCATTAATGTACATATGAAGGGAAGTAACCGCTTCGAGGAGTTTGGACTACTTTTGGTATTTGCAAATAAGAACATCAGGGTCAGACATTTCGCTACCATTATTTGTTTGGTCTAACTACCCAAACAAATTAAAACGAGTTTATATAGTTCAAATTGTTAAATCTACATGCTTATATAATTCATAACCGTTTGTAGTGTACAGACATATTTCAAAATAATTAACATTAATAAAAGAAAGAATATAACATGCCCATTCTTTTTTATTCTTTTATGTATTTCCGATATCCTTTATATTAATTGCAAATAAAAATATAATTTTTATCATCTCCACTTTTTATGTTTCAAAAAGGTTAGTATTTGAGAAAGATCGCAAAACAAGAATAAAAAGGGAGGTATAAAAATGATATATAATATTTTTTAATGTAGAAAAGGCTAACTCGGTAATAAAAAGGACAAAGAGCACATAGCTACATTTGCATTCATTTCAGGAAAGCAATATCTTGAGAGAAAAAAACGCAACAAAAGAAGTTCCCCATTGGCGTCTTTGTATCATCTTATTTATATATTTATAAGAGCACATGTGAACTTCACTCTTTCATGCACAAGAAAGTTAATGCAAATGTTTAAATATAAAAAGTTGCGGTAAAATACCATTGTTATTTATATTTTTCGTACACGAATAGAAAAGCAGCAAACAAGGGGAAATGCAAATAGCAAGGGAGAGGATTTTGTAATAAAGTTATAGAAGACAATCCCCAGTGCGGAACAATATTTAATTTACCGTTATTCTGACAATCTTCAACTTGTTGCATATAACCTTGTGATTAAGCAAATACTACTCTTTTTTTGGCTTGAGAGGAAATTAGTTTCTTAATTTTTCACAATGAAAATACAATACAAACTGATCATACCAAATGTAAGTGTTGAAATTTAAAGTTTCATTACGAATAATACCAAAGTTATAACCGTCTAAGTAGCAGTTCTATGTTGGAAATGGAGAACTTCCCGGATGTATGTATCATAGGAATTAGACGTAACGCATCAAGACTTCTTCTACAAAGTCAGTTTCTGGTAGTACCAAACTGTTGTTACCGCCTGCACAATGCATCTACAGTATTTCGGTGCGCACCAAGATGCATGTCAACGTCTAAAAGATGTTTAGTATCTTTGATGGTACGGCACCTATCAATTTCATTCAACCTTGGCATGGTATGTCGAGACAACTTTCAAAATTAGACTTTTTATGCTTGTCGCTTATGGTATGCTTTTACACAGATGTAGGCGACAATGTGCTGACGACTGACTGCTAGGTGAAATTGAATAGATTAATGTTAAAACATTGTCCAGATAGACAAACTGTCCGTGAAGTTTATGCCATGTAAATGATCGAGAGAAGTTTACAACTTATCTGTTTGAAACAATTATGTTAATTTATGTATTTGACAATTTCAATTGTTGAAAACGTGTCAAACTACTTTTGTTTGGAAATTAGTTTCATTTTTCATAATGATCGAAAAAATGTTCCAAATGTGTGTTGAAATTTAAATTTATTACAATAAACAACTATCCGTGTAGGCAATCAAGTTGAAATGGAAACTTCCCAATTAACATAACTTTGGTAACTAGCTCTTCTACAAAGTCAATTTCGGTAGTACAAATTTGTACCAGCCTGACAACATTACCTTTTTCAAAGATGCATGTCGAAATTTAAAAGTTGTTTAGTTATTTTTGTGTAGGGATTCATTATTCACTTGCTGTATGCAGACAACCTAAAATCGCCTATTTGTTTTACACAGAGTGGGCAATTACTGCTTGAAATTATAGTTTTAAATTTTTTTACTTTATTATCACTCCTATTATTATGATATTACTACGATGAATTATCTTTACAGAATGATTAATTTCATCCAGTGAGTGTAGTGTCATCATTGTTTAACCTTTGCGTACCTGTTTTCCGTGTTTTTATACATCATTTATGAAATGTGTGTGGTCTGCTCATTGTATGCCCACAAGTTAATTAAATCTTGATAACAATACATACTACTTTTGTTTAAGAATCATGCGTAGCTAATGTCAAAGCGTGTTGACATACTTTATTAAAAGTCAAATGTTTTAATATCAAAATATGGGAGTCAATAATCCATGCTAAAACGGGAATACTGAATATTGTGTCTCATGAATACACTTAATCCTTTTTTTAACAACATTCTTCAATTGTGTGGTTTTAGACGTTCTTTAGGCATTGTGTTTTCATCTATTTTATACTGAATAAACCCCGATTAACAAAACATAATAATCTTTTTTCAATTAAGCTTGTACATGTACTAATATTCTTCATGTATGCGTCGATGTTACTATATGTTTTCTGGTCGGAATAATTAATTCTGTTCATTCTTTTTGTACTGAAAATTGAATACTGTTTAAGTCAGTGCTAAGTGGTGCCAAATGTGTTAACAATTTCCATTATAATAAGGAAACTTTATGAAACAAATTGAGCTAACGTCGACTTAATATGGTACGATTTTCAGCTAAGTAACATTTTGAGGTGACGTTATCGGTATAGGCTTGTTCTTCTCTACTAATATTTTACAGGCTTAATCAACCGAGCCTTCACCATTTTCAATTTTGCTGTGCTGGGCTTTCTAAAGGGATTCTTATTTATTCTATTTTAAAGAAAATGTTAAAAAGTACATGTTTATGAATTGGTACCATAACAATAATTTTTTAATATAAGTTGATCTGTCAGCTTTTTAGATTTTAAATCGCTTTGAGTTATACGAATGAAATGATGTTTGTCTAAACTTTAATCTGCTTTCTATCCTAAACATTTAATTGTTAGAAAAGAAAATGTTACAATATTTTCAAATAAACATGTTCATTAGTTCACTCGCCTTTCATGGCAATAAACTTCTCGAGTAGCCAGTTAAAAGAAAATAACCTAAAATTATATGCGTATCTTTGGCTTATGTACTAGACTTATCTCAGCAATTTTATTTTTTATGAATTCGTATCAAAGTTTATATTATATAATGCAACTTGATGAATGAAATAAATTCACTGAACTGAAAGGCTATCATTAGATTATATTACCGAATATTAAAGTAACTCTTGACAGTGATAATACTACAGGTGTGAAGTTGATAGATTGATGTACAGATTGAAGATTGCAATCTTAGCTGTACGTTTATTAGACAATTTTGAAATTCATGATATCATTACACGCTGAAGATTAAATTTCTTTCTATTTTATTTTGCTTTTTGATACATTTTTGCTAAGCCGTTTCAGATTGTGTCATCTGTTATAAACTTCCTTAAAGAAAATAAAACCCCATAAAAACTGACAATTACACTGTCGGTACGTAAGCATTCATCAATGGTTCATTTCAATATTTACTTACTTACTTACTGCCCATTACGCCCTCTGGCGTGTGGGGCAGCAACGAAGTTCTTTCATATACATATCTAGATTGAATGCTACAAAACAATGTACATATCTAGATTGAATGCTACAAAACAATGTACATATCTAGATTGAATGGTAAAAAAACAGTGTATATATCGTTATTGAATTGAGTTTACAATAGAATTTCTAATCTTAAGCTGTTCAGGAAAAATATAACTTTATATAATTACTTAATATATTAACGGTTAAACAAAGATTTCTTTCTTTTAATGGTTCCAGGAACGGATTCGAAAGTGCCTTGTAAAGCTAATAGTTTCCTGCACAATCGAACTAAAATAAACTCTGTATAAAACCAACACCGTAGCTCTCAAGTGAGTGTCGCATTCTTTTACAATACATGAATATGCTTGCCTTTGAGGGTACTTAACTAAAACGTGCATTATGGTTAGCATTATGACTCAATTTCATTTAATTCAGAGAGTAGTTTGCACTTAATCTAATCTTATTTTAGTAACATTTTTCAGTATTTAGTGGTAGCCTATTTCAAATTATTTAGATTTGTATTAGTTTAAAGTTTAATTGAAC
Organism: Ruditapes philippinarum; assembly: GCF_026571515.1. Lineage (NCBI taxonomy): Eukaryota > Metazoa > Mollusca > Bivalvia > Venerida > Veneridae > Ruditapes > Ruditapes philippinarum. The sequence continues at coordinate 61,687 of NW_026853740.1, read as the reverse complement.
ATTTCATGACGATTAGGGTGGATTTTCTATTGTAACTAATAAACATCATGAATCAAACTTACAATTTTCATTTACTTCTCTAGCAAAAATTGCTCTCGAATCATTTCTTTTTTATAATATCATGAAACAATAATTATCAAAAATGTCAGAACTTTTATTTCTAAATTGAAGTCATATTAATTTCAATCTCATACATTAACAAGTGTTAAGTTTTAATATATTCTTAATAACATTTTCAATTAAACAAAACCATAATCTCGTATACGTCTATCCTTCGCATACAAATGAATTTTCCTAGAACTATTTCATTATTTCTAACTAAAGTATTATCTTACATAAGCATGTTTCTTAACAAAAGTTAGGTAACGTGATGCAAATATCTGTTCTACATTTAATATCACCCTTTCATTTTGAATATAAGTGTTACCGATTTATCCCTTTTAGATACCACTTTTTGATAAGTTTTTTTCTATCATCTCTAACAATGAAATAGTATTATAAAATATTGACATGTTTTTTTTTCCAGAAAAACTTGCATTTTGTTCGTCAGTTCGTATATCATCAAACAATTGTAAACATTGCAATGATTGTAACTTTTTTAAATCTATGTAAATCATTGCTTATTATAATTGATTATTTTTACTTTTAAACTTAAAGAAATGTGTTATTTCTATATAAAGAAATATGCAATATTTTTTTTATTTGGAATTTTTATTTCCAACATCAAAAGTAAGTTGTAAGAATAGGTTTAAGCAAATATTGTTAAAAGAAAGGAATTCGCAATAAAACAAGCTGGTTTGAATTTAAATGTTCAAATATCAACTGTACAATGCTGTAACACATTAATTTACTTTACTTCAAACCACAAACAGAAGAAAAAGGTAGGACGGCTTTACTTATTAATACTTACTTTTTATAGAAAATGATTGTTTTAGGTTCAAAGAAGTACAGTAACTCTGACATGAGTAAGAGAAGACTTTTTAAGGCTGTCGCATACCTACAGTTGTCAGTATACAAATTCTGAAAATGTGAGATCTTCAAGAGGATTGCATAATTTAATTTAAACTCGATTTTTACTGTCTTACAAAGTCTGTTCATTAAAACTTATGATAGCTGTACTACACTCATATCCACTAGTACCGGCTTAGGCAGTATTTAATTATAAATCCGTAGAAGTATTGGAATAGATAATTTCGAAGAACCAGAAAATGTAACAATGTAATGTAATGACCTGAACATCTGCTGATGATTGTATACAACTTGAAAGGGGAGATTCCTTAAAAGGAATCATATACGTATATACACCAGGAAAAAGGTTATTAACAAATTTCATTTTATTTATTTCCTTGAAAGACATTTTATTATGTCCAATAATCAGGTATGACAAAATGTACCACGAGGAAGGTCAAATGCAATAAAGACATTTTTAATGTGCAGCAATGACTTGTCTTATCACCGTTTTATGGCAAAATATTTTTTTTGGTTTATTAAATACAGAAGAGTAGAATATTACAGATAACGTTCTTTGAAGGCATTAATTAATGTAGATGCAGCTCAATTTTCAGCAATTTGTTTCCATCACATTGCACCAATTTTTTTCCTATAAAAATGAAATGCAACTGTGTGTTCTTCCGAGCATATTCATTAAAGTAAGACACGTTGCATCTGAGAACCGATAATTTTTAAGTTGATAAATCGATCTTGCACAAGATTATTTTGATGTATTTGTTTTAAAACAATAGTATACGTGCATTAATGATCAAGGTTTTAGGGGCGCATTCCATGTTCGTTTGGAAAAAAAGACTTGTCATATGACATATAGTTCATACAATTAAATAAAACCTAAAGACTAGATAAATTTTTGATATATCTAGTATCATAAAAAGTATAACCTAAGCATTATTTCAATCATTATGAATTTAACATGGTTCCCGATTATAACAAATTATAATGATCAAATGAAGTTATTTAACTATTTTTGCTCACGAGACAAACATACGGATGCTTTGAAATGCGAATGTTATATAATGAATGTTTATGATAGAATTCACATTAAATATTGCCTTTTACTGTACATCAAAAATATATTTTAAAAACAGTGACGATTATATTATGACACTTTTGCAAGCTTTTCTGCAATCTAAACGTTGTACGATTTTCAATTATTCTGACCATATGATAAGGCATTAAATATGAAGAAAAACGCTTCCTAACTGGGCGTCATGTAGCGTCTCACAATAATACAATTATTGGATTCATTGTATATATAATTTGGTTTAAAAATTAGTTTTCATTGAAAGAAATTGTCAATCACAATCATGTTACATATTTTTACAGGAACTACAGAGATCTTGTGTGTGATAACTAATCAACATTCTTGTTTTATTGTTTGGTTTGTTTGCTTGCTTGATTTTATATATGAAACGTAGGAGCAATTTGGTCACTTTAAACTATTCCAATAATTTTTGAGATCGAAATATACTTGAAGCACCGACTCTCGAAAAATATAAAATGTATTTTATAGAAAAATGTATTTGAGCATATCTAATGAAAAAGTGTACAAAAATGGAAAGCATGTGTGTTCTCTCCTTGATTTCTGTTTACAAAAGGGTAGTTCAATTTTAATTTTAGTGTTCATTTTTGGCCCGTTAACGAACAATGTAAAATATTAAATTCGGTTTCCATCGTGAACAGAACATTTATATAATTATGACCACATAACATCTCTCCATCAGTTTGCCTATGTTACAAATATTTGGTATTTGGTTTTTATGGGTTTTCACTGCTTCTCCTACAAAAAAGGCAAGGTGTGATCTTAAACTACCAAAGGCAAACAAAAATAAAGAAAATGATTAATATCAATATCGGGAAAAAACAACAGTTGTTCCACATTTTACAGCGTTCTTTAAGCAAAAGTCTTAACTGACTCACTGGTCCCTTTTTATAAAAAAGGATAAGGATTGCAGAGAAACACCAACCACAACTTCATATATTGAATAGACAGATATTGTAAATATTAAAAGTTAAATAAATATTTGAAATATGTTTAATAGCGGGGGTGGGAAATAGATTCTCTTTTTAGTCATAAACTATTTTGTTCTCTTTTATAATGTAAGTATTTATTACACTTCACTTTTTTCGTAATGTTAATTTCCCATATGCCTCTGGGAGTTATTCTTACTGTTAATACAAGTGTACCACGTGACTAAAAATTTTGTACTGTTACCCATTGACAGTATAAAATCTGGTCACGTGGTCTATTTACTAAATAAAATGATTTAAAATGGCCGCCATTTTTTTCTCGATTCATTCTTATTTTCGACGTTAAACCCCGATAGGACAACCACATCTTCTCTGGGGTAACTATGACACCCATAAAATTTAGTTGTTTGCACCCTGGTGTGCTTTTCGCGTATAAAATAACTATTTTGTTGAATAGTCAAAAAGTAAACATCCGTTTCAAACGGAAGTAATTGCAATGTAAATAATTATGTGTCAATCTGGAACATGCAGACGATTTAAGCATGCAACAAAGGATTATTTAACAATTTTAATCAGTGAAACGTTACAGATATGGTGGACAGACATAGGATATCATCGTTCTTTTGTCAAAAACCATGCGAAGAATATTCTGGAAACAGAAGGATCAGATTTCACAGACCATAACCGTATAAATGGGTTAGTGTTTTATTTTCTAAATAAAACACAGCTTATTGTATGTTTATGACTAGTAGATATCAACACTTGCTTAAAGGATAAAAGAAAAAGAAAACTTCTCAAGTAGGCCTAAAGTACACTTAAAACTTTAAAGGTAAGGACAGTTTAGTTATTGTTACTCTTGGTTTATTTTTGTTACAGATAGATTTAGTTGACAATTTCAGATCATCACAGTATTTTTGTTCGGGTTAATAAAATAAATAACACATGGGTTTGTGAGTAACAGTAAAAATTTCATCCCTCGTAAAACGCCTCGGGTAACAGTATTTTCCTCGGGATGATATTTTTACTGTTACCCACAAACCCATGTGTTATTATATAGTATCATTATTTTATTACAAAAGGCCTAGTATGATAGTCATCAAAGACATAACTTATTCATGTATCTCTTAAATTAAATCCTGCTAGCATATTTAATTGCGATTTTTTTATGAGACAGATATACATTACAAATGTGAACTGAAAGCGAAAACGATAGGTAGCATTGATAAAGTTTCACCTTTTCAGGATGTAGAAAATGTTATTACATTTTATTTCGGATCTTATGCAGATAAAGTAACACATATTTGATTTAATTAAAATGGACATTAAACCACAAAAATGAAAAAAGTTTTCCTTTCTTAGAAAAGGCAGACATGCGTTTGATTACATTTAAATAATGGGTAAAGATCATGTCAGATGGTTAACACCTGAAGAAAATACTGCGTAGTTTTGAATTATTTGTCTTAACAGAAGCAAAATGTAAAGAAATTAGTACTTCTTTACAAAAAAATGTCTCTTGTGATATTTCAATTAGTACCTTTCTTGAAACTATAACAGGACATCAAAAATAAAAAAAGTTATTGATATAGTTATCTATCGATATATGATATTATAATTGGGAATAATAGGGTTATTAGGTATTGATTACATTGAACTGTGATTACGTTTTCTGCAATAGATGTTAAATGTACTGGAATGTAAACACAGTGATGTCTTGTAACAGGTAGCTGCATTATTAATAAAATGTATTCAGGTATATTTCATTTATACCTATAGTGTCATTACTCTGTGACCTTTGTGTATTTGTTAGCAAGACGTTTTATACATCATGAATGAAGTATGTCCTTTTATAATTGAATTAATAATGTGATGATACGATACATTTTGAAGTTATTTTATCTAAATCTATATCTTAACTTATTAGGTATTATGAATATACATACTAGTATTCGTAGCTAATGGTAAAATTTGAGTAACCAGCAAAAAGGAAAAACGCATTCCTGCACATTAAGCGCTACTTTTCACAGTTGTTAAACACCTAAAATAGAGAAAAACAGAATCCCTAAAGAAAGTCCAACACAACAAAGTTGTAAATGTTGCAGGCTCGGTTTGATTGAGCCTGTTCATGGACGGTACTGTAAAGTGCAAGTTACCGTCCACGCCCCCTAGCACCGGCTTAAGCAGAATTCAACATTTAACACGAAAATGGTGAAATTTTGAATATAGAAACATCCGCAGATGTGTTCATACGGCGGTAATCATGGAACCTTCATTCTTGCATAGCAGACTGGCGTTTCCGTGAGTTTTACCCATGCCGGAAATTTCATCTGGCATGGGGGGTGCCAGATGAGTCGCGTGCCAAACAACAACGTCATTTTAGCGCCATTTATGAATGAACCGCGTTAAAATGACGTCGTTTTAGAAGGGAAATATGTCTTAGGATGACGTCATTTCGCCGTTGTTATTTAAGTTGTAAGTTCATACGCTATTGTAAGAAAATAGTTATGGATGAAATGACTTTAATTTCCATGAACATATATCATATTGAGGTAAACCATTTTAAATATGAAATAATATGGCAGAATATGCAAGAAAAAATATCTTTCATATGTTTGCGGCTCGGATCGGAATATCCGTCCCTCGGGAACCCGCCCATGGGCGGTAACTCGGCAAGCCTCGTTACCGCCCAATGGGCGGGTCCCCTCGGGACGGATATTCCGGTCCGAACCGCAACATATGACAGATATTATTAATGTGACACAGTAGTGCCATTCCATGAAAAGCGACGTATGGTCCCCAAGTAAAAGAATGCTTTTGCCCTAAACGAGAAAACAATGGGCGGAACTAAATAAAATGGAATTTTGAAAGGGGATCTGAGGTTATGAAGCCTGCATATCACAGATAAGACGTCAAAAGACAAATTTAAAAAGCAGGCAACATATCCTAAGGGTGATTATACAGTATTCAAGTAGGAATACTGGAACCACCCAAGTTGAAAATGGCCAAATAGAAGAAACTAAAAGTACCACATAACATGTATACACAACAATAATGTCGTGCTGAACGATCTTCAAGGATCGAAAATATAACATCATTGATTAAATGTACGGGGAGACTTTTTACAGCCGCCACACGGCACAAATAACACGGATGTGACAATAAAATAGAGAAAAACAGAATCCCTAAAGAAAGTCCAACACAACAAAATTGTAAATGTTGCAGCCTCGGTTTGATTAAGCCTGTTCATGGACGGTACTGTAAAGTGCAAGTTACCGTCCACGCCCCCTAGCACCGGCTTAAGCAGAATTCAACACGAAAATGGTGAAATTTTGAATATAGAAACATCCGCAGATGTGTTCATATGGCGGTAATCATGGAACCTTCAATGTGACACAGTAGTGCCATTCCATGAAAAGCGGCGTATGGTCCCAAGGTAAAAGAATGCTTTTGCCCTAAACGAGAAAACAATGGGCGGAACTAAATAAAATGGAATTTTGATAGGGGATCTGAGGTTATAAAATGGTCTAAATCCGTGCAGATTTGACCTTTCTAAAGAATTAAAAAAATCAATGATTTCCGAGCATAATGTGCCTTTTTTAATTTTTTTCTCCTCTTGATTACTGACAAACCGGACTTCGAAGCATGAGTTATCATTGTGTCCAAAAATATAAAATACATATTGTATTGATTTATTATAGTCCAAAGATAAATAATCGTATATTAATTTATATACTTTTCTTTAGTTTTGTTTTGTTAGGGTAATTCGTGTAAATAAAATCAAGTTATATATTACAAACATACATGTATTTAAAACTAATGTAATTTCATCACGGCAAGTATTTTTTGACTTCATAACCAAGCTGATTTCACAGAGGATATTTGTTTGTTTGTGTGTAAGATGAAATTTTATTTCATCCCGTGGGCTTTTAAACAGTATTCTCACGAGTGGCGTAAATAAAATTACATCTTACACAACAAACAAATGTGTTTTTTTTATTTTATGCTTAAAAACAAGTTAAAACGAAATTTCCTTAATATTAACTTTAATATTAAAATTTATTTTCCCCACTGAGAGCCTCTATTAGTCGAATTTCTCATAAGATACAAGAAGTCTTGGGCTGAAAAATAAGTTCGACAATCAACGTTAACTGGCGGTGATATTATTCATTTTATCAAATAAATATGAATGATCGCTTGTTTTAATAAAAAAAACAATTCTAGTAGAAGAAAAAGTCACACCATCCCACCTTATTTCCGTTATTTACTGCAAATTTATATTACACAAAGCATTTTTTAAAATGTAAGCGGCCGCCATTTTTAAAATAATTGTGTTTGATTCAGAGGTATATCATTTGGATTTGTTAGTAATATATCTTATTGGAGGATTGTTACATACAATAAATAAGTGTTGACACATGTGTAAACATTCAAAAGCGGCTAGGAAATTGGGAAACATGGAATTGTTGAAAGGCTGCCATACGAGCGCTGGGTTGTTTACTTATTTTTCGGGATGATGGCTGCCATTGCGTTTCATATTGCATAAGGCATTTATTGCTCGTAGGAAACTTGAATATGCCCAAATGTCATCAAGAGCAGTTTTGCATGTGGAAGGAATTGTATTTTTCAGATTGTTGAAATGAAGACGACATTTGGTGATTGGTAATTTGAATGAATTGAAGTAAGTTTTCTACTTTTTATTACTTTTAAAATTCAAGTTATTTATAAAGTTTATTTTTGCGTTTCTCTTAACAGCCCTGGTAATGTCAGAATTGTCAGCAAAAATAAAATTGAGGTACCACATGGGGAAAAACTTGAAAAAGTAGTTTCGTTATTGAAAAGTGTGAAATTATATTTTGATAATTTTCACTGTGAAATTATCAAATATAATTTTCACGGATAAATCAGTAATCCACTGAAAAGCATAAAATAGATAAGTTTAATTTTGTTTCCAGACAAAATAGAAAATAGTTTTTTTACCATGAAATCGTGTTGCGTTGACACGTGCTCAAAATTGTGTCTTTTCAAAATATAAAAGTTTCTTAACAATTTCCCTAGTAAACCACATAAAATAATAATCTAGTTATACATGTTTTATACATGTTACGGAAAGTCGGTCAACATTACCCTTTTATATACAGACACGTTGTTGAGGGGAATCCACAGAAGGATAATAAACTGAGTCTGTCAATAACAGGTCTGTCTAAACATGTTTCCTGTAATAAAAAAACCTTATGCATGTAATATCAAACAAAAACATTCTGCCTGTCTGTCACAAAGTAGTTCCAAATATGGCATAAACATAACAATAAATTGCAAATGTGTTACTAGAACTTATCTTACGCAATGCTTGGTATAATTACATAATATCCTGTAAAATGACATCTCAAAAAAAGAAATGATAGAAGTTGAACAGAAACCAAAATGGGTTTATATCCTAGATACATGTCGTAAGGTTTATAAAAAAAATAGAGAACAAAGATGAAGTTGAAAGAGGCTAACCAAGCTGCACAAATACACAAACATTGCACCCAGTGGGATACTTCTTAATATACTATTTAATGACTTAATGGAAAGATATTTTTTATAATACAGTTTAATGCAGCGTCTTCCAAGTATCGAAAATATGGGTTTCTTTAAGTGTATTCATAAATTATATATTTCTGTGAATACTTATTTTCAATACGTTACATTTTCAGAAGTGAAGATATGTAAAAATTGATACTTTTGTCGATTTCAATCATTATCAAGTAATGAAAATATGAATTTGAGTAAGCATTCTTTATGTTGCCTTTAATTCTTTGAAATTATTTATGAGAACGTGCATTTAAACTATTTCAAGAATTGGGAGAGTTTATAATAGAATAAAGGCATTATGCCCATCCAGGGGTATATAGTGAGTGAACAGGTGAAAGTCAAAATAAGTTAACAGTTTGTCATAATTCCTTTTAATGTAATAATAAAGTTCGCATAAACAATAGATAACTCACATATCCAAATGAAATTTCTGTACATATCCATTAGAATTTACTTATAAGGCTCACTTTATAAAAAGAGTGGGGCAGTCTTTTTAAATTTTAGACAGATATATAATTTTATTCTAAATATTTTCCAAATCAACTGTTGGTCAAACACCATTTTGACAGTCAATCTTTTGAAATATAAAGTCAATTTAGCCCAATTCGACCATGAAAATATGAGCATAATGTCACTTCAACTTTTTTGTAAACCAAGTGCAATATAAACTGATTATAATAAATGTAAGTGTTGAACTTTAAGTAAGTAACCAGCTGCACTTTTTAATACCATACAAAGGCTTACGGTTAAACAATATAAAGGTTTATAAATAATACATTTCGTGCTTGTTCAAAGGAATTGCATAGACGTCGGGTTATGTGTATTGGCTATTTGATACAAACAATTGCGTGTTGGCTTATTAATAAAAATTATGTTACATATTTGAAGATGTATATATATGATAGAAAAGAAAATACATGTATGAATATTGAATATGTTTATAATCTTATAGATTTCAATTGTATTTGCAATGATATTTGCCGTGAATTTAATAAAATACATGTATTTTTCAATTATTAAATGTTGCGTTTTCAATGCAACATTGATATACATTTAATCTAACAAACTTTTATAAATTATGAAAGAAAAATTTCCATTAAGTAGAAATTCTCCATAGTCTGCAATTAAAGTATCTTTCCATTAAAAAGACAATTTTCAGACCAATATTATGTTTGATATAATTGTCCAAGGGTCAAAGTAACATCATTCTTCTATAATCTATGACAGTATATGTGGGGTATTTATTATATAAACAGAACTTTCTAATTGTTAACATTCTATATTTAGTATTTTACTAACACTTACATAATTTTTACAATGAAATTGTGATTCAGTTATCAAATTAAGCTTTAAAACAACATACGGTAAATGACAAAGTTTACACAATTGCATTGATTCTTTATCCCAGCCGACGACTTCTTTGTGTGGTATTCTCTTCCATTGAATTATTTTGAAGTAAAAATGATAATCTTTAGGAACCACTTTCTTTCCATGTTGAAGTAACGTACTTATAATAGTTAATTTAATTAAAAGCTTTCGCAAATTTAGACCCTCTGTCAATAATTTCTTGTCAAAGAGTTTTCTTTAACGTTATGGCACTTACTGTGTTTCACATTGGTTCTAAAATAATATAAAATATTCAATTTAGTCATAGATAACCATATATTTCTAAGCTCTGAATATTACTATTCTTTATTTTATCATTCTGATACAATGAAAATATATTTCGGTATGACATATTACAACGGAAGCATTTTAAAAGCGTGGGATGAAATAACGACATGGTTTAGAAGTTTTACGATCGATCGTATTTAACCTAGTCCAATTAGCATGGGGTATTATTTATGTCAAAGAGGAAATGCTAATCCATTTCACCATCAATGTGAATTGTTTTTGTAGCTTATTACGTGACAGCTCGACGGCGGTCTTAAACCACAATACATATTCTCATCGAAAGAACTCTCACGAGCCTGTCACAAAGAGCACCAAAGTGTTTTCATTTACTTAAATCTGTATTTCTCGTGATACTAATCAAACCAACAATATTCATTAACTTCCCAAGTACAAATTGCTCTCGAACGATCTCTTTTTTATAATATCATGAAACGATAATTATCACAAATGTCAGACCTTTTTTCCTAAATTTAAGTCACTTTCATTTCAATCTCATACAATGACACTTTTAAGTTATATTATATTCTTAATAAGATGTTCAACGGAACAAAACGTTAATCTCGTAAGCGTCTATCATATCATTTTCAGAGGGGTGACTTTTGTTGAGTCGTAAATTTTCCCACAATTAAAACATTGTTTTGATAGCCTGTAAAAAGTCTCCCCGGACATTTGATAAAAGATGTTATATTTTTATTTTCGATCCTTGAAGATCGTTCAGCACGACATTATTGTTGTGTGTCCATGTTTGTGGTACGTTAGGTTCTTTCCAATTTTCTAGTCGGATGGTTCCAGAATTTCTCACTTGAATTCTGTTGAATCACCCTTAGGATATGTTGTCTGTTTTATAACTTTGTCTCATCTGTTATATCATTCTTCATAACCTCTTATCCCCTTTAAAAATTCTACTTTATTTAGTTCAGCCCATTGTTTTCTCGTTAAGGGCACACGCATTTTTTTACTTGGGGCCATATGCCGCTTTTCATGGAATGGTACTAACGTGTCACATTGAAGGTTCCATGATAATCTCTATATAAACTCATCTGCAGATTTTTCAAACTTTTACAAGTGCATGTAAAATGTTGGATTCTGCTTAAGATGGAGCTTGTAGGCGAATACGGTAATTTGCACTTTAAAGAACCTTCCATGAACAAGCTCAATGAAACCGAACCTGCATTTTCAATTTTGCTGTGTTAGGCTTTTTTAGGGATTCTGTTTTTCTTTACTGTATTTAGGAGTTTTGTTGTCAAAAATGAGTTAACGAAAAATAAAATTAAAAGAAATGAAATAGCAATGTTTTTTTTTATAAATCAATCTAGTTTGATTATCATGTATATATAGTTCTGTAACATAATAATTTACTCCATCAGCAAACCATTTACTCAGCAACAAACAAAAGCATAAAAGACTGCTTTACCTTTTATTACTTATATGTAACTAGGAACGGAGTGTTTTAAGGAAAAAATAACCACTCTGACAGGAGTACAAGAAGATTTTTTACAGGTGTCACATGTCTATTGTTATACAAATTCTGAAAATGCGAGATCTTCAAGAGGAATAAATATAGCCAGTATTAGAATAGATGATTCCGAAGAACTAAAGAATGTAACAACATTTAAAGCTATTACTTAAACTGAAAATCTGTTGATGCTAGTATTAAATTTTGAAAGGGGACTGATCATTTAAAAGTAATCATATTTATGTAAGTGAAATAGAAATAAAAACAAGTTTGAATTGTGTTTGATGTCCTTATAATATAGAATATGTCCATGACAAAATAATCAACGAGGAAGGTTAAATGCATTACAGACGTAATTAATGTGCGGCAATTACTTGTATTATCACCGTTTTATGGCAAACGGATTGTTTTGGTTTGATATTACATACATAGATACATATCACAGACGACGTTCCTTGACAGGCATTCATTTAAGTGGATACAGGTCAATTTTCAGCAATATGTTTCCATACCAATGCATATCAATGCACCACATATTTTTTCTTTTCCCTGTAAGAATGAAATGCAACTTATTAAAAAGCAAACGTTCTTCCGAGCATATTCATTAAAGTACGACATATTGTCACTGATAACGGATAATTTGTAAGTTGATAAACTGAACATATGTTTAAGGCAATAGCATACTTACAATAATAAACCAGTTTTAGGGGCGCATAATATGATCGTTTAGTCATCAAAAAAACAGATAGTGACGATTTTATGGTATGACACTTTTGCCTACTTTTCTGCAAAATACACGTTGAATAATATTCAATTATTCTGGCTGTATGTTAAGACATGAAATATGAATAAAGAGGTTTCTGTAACTCAGCGTTCTTTATCGTCTAACAATAATTTGATTATTTGATTCATTGTATACATATTATTTTTTTCTGAAATTAGTTTATATTGAAAGGAATTGTCAATAAAAATCAAGTAACATATTGTTACAGGACCTATCTGGTGAGATAACTATTCAACATTTCGTTTGTTTGTTGGTTTTTTTTTGTTTTTTTTTTGTTTTTGTTTTTTGTTTTTGTTTTTTTTTTTGGTTTGAAGCATACTTCAATTTTCTTGTCGGTTACTATAACTTCTTGTATAATTTAAGTGATTAGTCGTGACTTTCCGTGTTCTTCCTTTTGCCTTATCCTGTTTTTGATTGGGGTCCTCCTTGGCTCCTTGCCACTGGTTCTTGTTGTTGGGTCGTGTGAGGGTTGCGTTCATTGAACGCCGTCTTTCCTTGTTGATCTTGTTTGTTTGGTTGATTTTATATATGAAACTTTAGATCAATCTGGTCACTTTAAAATATTCCAGAGATCGTCTTGTAAATAGCAGAAATAGAAATGAACTTGAAGCAAAAGATGAATGTCATATAATGTATATACAAAGAATAGAGCATCTTTCCTTGATTTCCGTTTACAAAATCGAAGTGCAATTTTAATATAAATGTTGCTGTTTTTGCCCGCCAACGAACAATGAGGAATATTTTAATTATGTTTTATCGTGAAATGAACAATTATATAATTTTGACCACATTATATGTATATTTCTTTTATAAGTCTTTTTTAAAATCAAAGTAACTGAAATATGTCCACCATGTTGCCTATGTTATAAATGTTTTGTATTCATTGTTTAGGAGGTTTCGACTGCTTCTCCTACTAAAATGCAATGGGTGATCATCTTAAACTACCAAATGCAAACAAAAACAAAAAGAATGATTAACGAAAAGAAACAGTTGCATCTCATTTTATAGTGTTCATTGAGCAAAACTCTTAACTGATATACTGATTCCTTTTTATGAAACAAGACAAGGATTGCAAAGAAACGCCAACCACAACTTACAAAACATATATTGAATAAAGAAATGTTGTCAATATTAAAAGTTATCTACCCATAGGATTTTGTCTATCCTCTGAAATATAATTGCGGGGGAGGGCAATAGATTCCCTATTCAGTGATAAACAATTTGTTTTCTTATAATATATAGAGGATATTAAGTGAGTGTAGTTTAATACTAAATTTATTGAACGAGTTGAATAAAGTCATATTATGCGAGCCCCTGGCGAGCATAATATTGTTTTATGCAACGAGTTCAATAAATTTAGTATTGATTCTACACGAATATAATATTCTATTTATCACATACATAAAATAAGAACAGTAAACTGTTCAAATGAGTAATTTTTCAATGACGCGCCCATAGTGTAACGCTAACATTAGCGCGCTTTAACGCTATATGTTTCTATATAGCGCAAATGACGTCACGTCAAAGTGTTATTACACTAGTGTAATATTGTTTTTATTAAATGGCTTTATTACACTCCTGCGCCGCGGTTTATGTGATAAAAGTATTTATCATTATTTTATTGCAAAAGCCCTAGTATAATAATCATCAAAGACAACTTATTCATTATCTCTTGCAGTAAATCAAGCTAGCATATTTAATTGTGCATTTATAAGACATATATACCATACAAATGAGAACTAAAAGCTAATCACGATAACACAATCATGGATGTATTGATAAATTTTCACCTTTTCAGTATGTATAAAATTTTATTACATTTCTTTCGGATCAAATGCAGAAAGAATAACACATATTTGATGTAATTAAAAGGCACATTATGCCTCAGAAATGAATACAAAATGTAATGTTTCCTTTCTTACAAAGGGCAAATATGTGTTTGATAACATTTAGATAAATGGTTAAGAATGTGTTAGATGCTTAACACCTGACGAAAATACTTCTTAATTCGAAATTATTTGTCTTAAACAAAAGCAAAATATAACTAAAAAAGTATTTCTATACAAATTACGAAAAAAATCTTATTGTACAAATTAGCCAAAAAGCAACAAGATAAAAAATGGTTCTTGTGATTTGCCATTAACTTACCTATTTGGAAACTATAACAGGTCATCAAAAATAAAAAGTTATTGATCTAGTTAGCTATCGGTATATGATATTAGAATAAGAAATAATAGGTATTGATTATAAGGATTGTACTATAAAAAATTAAATTCACTAGAATGTAAACACTTGTATGTGTCTTAGAGGTAGCGGCATTATTAGCACAATGTATTCAGAAACTTTGCTAAAATTGCTCGTAAAACAATTTTAATTTCATATCAAATCCAATTAAAGGGAAGATAACTCTTTTCTACTTAAATTGTTTCTTTTTACATATTCTAAGATGCTGCATAATAAAGAAATTCTATGAAACGGTTAACATTCTGCCAGGAAACCGTAAAAATCGTCCGTAAATATACATGCATGTATATTATGATAAAGATAATTAACAATGTATATTGATTTAATATATCTTTCACTATCTGTTTTACCACAGTTATACTGTCATTGTATTTGATCACTGGGCTTTTTATATTGTTATTTATTAAGCGTGTTATGTATAATTAAATTAATTATGAAGTGAAAATTTCTATATTTGTTCCAGTATTTCCATCACACTGTCCATTATAGTTAATTAATTATTGATTACATTATATAATTTTGTTGACGAATTATGCATGATAAATGACAAAAACGTGTGGTCACTTTAAACTATGATAATGGCAATAATAAACAAGATTCATATATCAAAATATCAGCTTAATTAATTCATTCAAAAAAAAGAATAGTGATATAACTTCGATTCTGATATATTTATTATAAAACCCAATCAAATAAACTTTTCAAATAGCCAACATAATTAAATTTATAATAATTCTGCACCTTCTTTTCTTTTTAATCAAAATTTGACATACTGGTTCTGCATAAACACAGACTTCGTGACTTTAAATTCAAAATTTCACCATTTTCATGTTTAAATGTTGAATTTTGCTTAAGCCGCTGCTAGGGGGCGTGGACGGTAACTTGCACTTTCTAGTACCTTCCATGAACATGCTCAATCAAAACCGAGCCTGCAACATTGTCAATATTGCCCTGTTGGGCTTTCTTTAGGAATTCTGCTTTTCTCTATTTTTTTGAAAACATCGTGTTGTTGATTATTGTATTTTTTTGTGCCATTAATTCCTTTTCAACCATCGGGACAAATCTCCTTATAATGACTTTGTATTACTGCCTGACTTAGTTTCGGGCATTTTTATATATATCGAGATTAATTAATTATTTTTTAAAAATTAATTTCTATTATTTATTATTATTACTTCTAATATTACTACGATACATTATCTTTTTGTAATGATTTATTACATCCAATGCCTGTAGTATCATTATTTTATGACCTTTGTGTATTTGTAAGCAAGAAGTTATATACATCATTTATGAAGTATTTCTTTATAATAAATATAATGATCTATAATTATATACTTTTTGAAGTGAATTTTCGTATACCTATATATTTCATCAAAACAGTTTAAGGCCGCGTCTACACCTATTCAAGTTTCTTACATGTCACATTTAGATAAGCTATATAAATGGCCCTTTCAATATTTAATCTGGCACAATTTTTACTGAAATGTCTAATTAAGATTGCCCACGATTTATACCTTTGTCTTTTCAATACTATCATGTTTCTGTAAAATATGTGAATAAAAAAAGCGGGAAAATGATGCAATTAGCTAAACACAATGGAGTAAATGAAATTGAAATGTGTACATTCTTTTGAAATGATGGAAAATGTGAGAAAAATATTTTTTGAGCTGATAAATTGATGCATTTTTTTATTTGATGAAAGTTATTCACTAAATGAACAAGATCATTTAAAATCCATTTTGACTGCTTGAAAAACTGATTTTTTTAAAAAAAAATTTGCTCTTCTGTGTATC
The DNA here is from genome assembly GCF_026571515.1 of Ruditapes philippinarum. NCBI lineage: Eukaryota > Metazoa > Mollusca > Bivalvia > Venerida > Veneridae > Ruditapes > Ruditapes philippinarum. The sequence goes on along the minus strand of NW_026853740.1, from coordinate 45,180 downwards.
AGTGTATTGATCTGTTCCTCTGACAAAGATATTGTATACATTTACTAAAATTTACAGCTCATGAATACTAAATCAGTAACAAATAAAGTCAGAAAATAATAAAAAAAAACAACACTATCACACCTTCGGGGCACATGTTTTGTGTCAAACTGGTGTTATTAGTGTCTTGACAGCCAAAAACTTGTAGAAAAATAGAACTTTCTTGCAAGGAATTATCTTCTTGGATGTCACATAATTTCTCTTTAAAACTCATTCAAGTAGGATGTCTACATTATCCAATACAAGAGAATATGATACTTGCATTCAAGACTTGGATAGGTGTAGACGGGCCCTAACACAGGTTTGACCTTTCTAAAGAATTAAAACATCAATGATTTCCGAGCATAATGAGCCTTTAAGGATTTTAATTTTTCCTGCCCATGATGACGGACAAACAGGCGTTCACACCATGAGTTATCATTGTGTCCTCAAACATTGATAATACATTTATAGATACATTGTTGATTTTTTTATAGATCAAAGATAAATAATAGTATATTAATTATATATTTTTTTCTCCAATCATTTTTTGTTTGTTTGGGGGGGGGGGGGTACTCGTTCCGGGTAAATCGTTTTACATTATAAAGAATATAGAAAATTGATGTAATTTCATCACAGCAAGTATTTTTCGACTTTATAACCGAGCTGATTTCATAAGTTTAATTTTGTTTACAGATATTATTTAAAATAGTTTCAAACAAAGAAAACGTGTTGCGTTGACACGTGCTCTAAATTTCTTCTTTTCAAAATATAAAAATTTCTAAACGAATTCCCTTGAGAGCCACATAAAATAATAACCTAGTAATACATGTTACGGAAAGTCGTCCAACATTGCCTTTTCAATTCCACTTTTAGCACACAGACACATTATCCAGGAATATATTTTGAAAGGAACCCACAAAAGGATAATAATCTGAGTCTGTCAATAACATGTCTGTCAAAACATGTTCCCTGTAATAATAAACGTTATGCATGTAATATCATACTATAAAAATTCTGTCTGTCACAAAGCAGTTCTAAATATGGCATAAACATTACAACAAATTGCCAATTTGCAACTAAAACTTATCTTACGCAATGCTTGATATTATAACAATATGTCCTGTAAAAGAAACATTTTGAAAAAAGAAATTGATCTGAAATCAAACTGGGTTTATATCATAAACACATGTCGCACCTCTATAATTATAAAGTTTAAAAAAAGAGAAATTTAAAATATAAAGTTTATAAAACATGAGAACAAAGATGACGTTTAAAGAGCCTAACAAAGCTGCACAAAAACAAATCTAGAACCCAGCGGGTTACTTTTTAATATACTATTTAATGGAAAGATATTTTTTATAACTCAGTTAAATGCAGCGTCTTCAATTAACGAAGGACATGGATCCATAATATTTCTGGAAATACCTTTTCAATAAATAATAATTTCAGAAGTGTAGACAAGAAAACTAATGTATTTCTCCTCGATTTCTATCATTATCAATAAATATTAAAACATGAATTTCTGATTTAATAAGGCCTTGCTAGAGTGTAAAAGAAAGCTTGAGTAAGCATACTTGATACTGCCTTTCATTCTTTGAATATATTTATGAGAACTTGCATCTAAACTATTTCAAGAATTGGGAGAGTTTATACTAGAATAAAGGTTATCACGTAAGAAACAACTTCCTAAATTTAGATTGAATTTTATCTTTTCAAATTAATGTGTATGAAATATGTTAATTATAATTTTATCAAACAGCAACATGCATGAGAAATAAATGTTCTGTAAGAAAATGATACTTGGCTACAATGAAAATATTCCCAGAACAATGCAATAGCATCTTCATGGAATTTTATCATGTGCCCTCACGTAGTAGAACGTTAACTGACATGGGAATGTACGCGCATCATCTGCTTGAAATATAAACAAAAACGAGTTGTAATAATTCTATTAGAAGATCAAATCGTACCATACTTAAAAATTCAAGTCTGTAAAAAGTTGTAGTTTCAATCCTTTTTCCTTTGTATTGTATTTTTATCTGATAAACTCGACATATCTCAAAATGTTAATCAATATTATTAAAAGAAAGAGTATATATGTTACATTGCCGCCGCCTTCTTCATTAATATAATTCCAATATATTTTCTTTATTATGATCCCTTTAGCTAATGAATTTACTGCGATGGAAATTAGATTTATTGCCTTAATCTTCATTTACATTTAAAGAATTTTGATATCTACTGGTGCACATGGTAAATTGCCTTAAGGTAGTGAATATTTGTGCAAATTTGTGCAAAATCCTTTAATGAATGGAAAAACTGTTGACCAAACACAACCTCGAAGTGTGATCTTGACCTTGGAGGTAGAGACTTGGTTTGTGCATGACTAATCGTGTTATTATATTATGGTGAGCTCTGTGGATGGAACATTGAATTCTCAAAGAAATATTTCCAACCCCGTCATGTCAAAAAACTTCAGTGGAGTCCCTTATACAGATTTAATAAAATCTAAAACTCTTAATTTTGTTTTCATTACCAATTATTATAGTACGATATTCAGCAAGTTTATTTTGAATAGGTGTCATCATGAGTATTATTAAATCATTCTTCCTGTTTCAACTCGTGTATTTTGTATAATAAAGCTTTGTCACATCAACTTTGTGAAACCGGGTGAAACTGCCAAGACACAGTCGCCACACCAACCATCAATTCTAGATGGCGCAACAGGTTGGAACATGGAGGTAGATCTTGGTAAGAAGCTTGTTTTCCCAAGTATTGTCCAGACCAACTTAAGACCAGATATTATACTGTGGTCTGAAAAAGGAAAGAAACTCATCATGGTCGAGTTAACAGTACCTTGGGAGACAAGATGTGAAGAGGTCTACGAGAGGAAAAAAGCAAAGTATACAGAGCTACTCAACCAATGTAGACAGAGAGGCTGGCATACATGGCTGTTTCCTATTGAAGTAGGTGTGCGAGGGTTCTGTTCGCAATCTGTGTGCCGACTGATGACAGCAATAGGAACTACTGGAATGGATAGACGTAGGACAATCCAGAGACTGAGCCAAGCTGCCGAGCGTGCGTCTAGCTGGCTGTGGCTGAGACGAAAGGAGAAGAGCTGGAAGCAATCGACCTCCACACCGTAAGACGGTGGGCCCACTCGCCAGCAGATATACATGGATAAGGGCCGAAATATCAATGACGGCGAGCACCATGCTGATGATGAAGGTCGATCAGCAATCTAGAAGCACCACAGACAGGAGATCTACAGAAGATCTACATTAGGTGCGTTCCAGATTGTATCTTACTCATGATAACTTATGTTTTATTGTATTCGTTATCATGAATTATAAATCCATAAATTGTTACCATGAAAATTTTGTTATATGTTTATCTGGATACTTTTTAGATTTTTAAACTATTTTTATTATGCTCTCCGAAGGGGGGCATATAGTCGCCGCCTTGTCCGTCGTTCCGTCTGTCTGTCCGTTGTGCTTGTCCAGAGCAAAACTTGAAAACCCATTAACATAAACTGCTCATAGTGACAGAGAGCATTGAGGTGGAGTGCAGTGTCAAAAAGAGCTTTGTTTTGCCCCTTTTTTGAATTATCTCCCCTTTTAGAAAAATATTGTCCGGGACATTACTCTAAAACTATAAGAGGTATCAACATGAAACATTGTAGGTAGATAGATCTAAAAAAATAAAGTATATAAATAAACCATATCGATCTCTGGCCTAGCCTTATTTTGGAGTAATTGCCCTTTGTTCATTTTTTACAGTTTGAACTTTGTCCGGGTCATAACTCTAAAACTATAAAAAGTATCAACTTGAAACTTTGTATGTAGATATATCTCATTTGGGTAGAAGTGTTGTGCAAAAGAACTATAACCCTGCCTTGCCTTAGTTTTGGAGTTATTACTCTTTGTTCATTTGTACGCATTGAACTTTGTCCTGGACATAACTCGGAAACCATAAGAGGTATCAACAAAAAACTTTGTAGGTAGATATATCTTAATAAATAGAAGTACACTGCAAAAGCACCGTAACTCTGCCTTATCTATTTTTGGAGTTATTGCCCTTTGTTCCTTTTTTCACTTTGAAATTTTTCCGGGATATAGCTCTGAAAATATAAGAGATATAAAGGTAGATAGATGGCATTAAATAGAAGTGCTGTGCAAAGAACAGTAACTCTGCCGGCGCCTTGCTTTGCTTAACTGTGCTTATGGTACATGTAGAAGTGACTCGGGATACCCTGACAGACCAGAAATGGAAGATATCTGCAAAATAAAAGGACGCCGGAGAAATCCACTCGCTTTGCCAAAAACAAAGTTATAAGTTATTTAAGAAATAGCTACAATATAATTTACGTCTATTCCTTTCCATTTGACCAATGCCTTCGCAGCCATTTTACGCTTGCATGAAACCTCACTTGTGTAATTATCTGTATTTTGCCAGATTTTCGGATAAACAAGTTTATAAGTTTCAGACAGTTTTTATGTCAATGAACTTTTTTGAGTAACCCATTAGAAGAAAAAAAACCTTGTACTTGACATTATGTGATTATCTTTCGCAAATGTACTATAATTATGCCTACAATTTTATTATTTATGAATTCGTATTTAATTTGATATCATATAATGCATGTTTATGAATGAAATTAACTCAATGAACTGGTTGAATATGGTCAGGTCGTATTACAAGTATTGTACTTCTGAATATTAAAATAACTCTTGACAACGATAAATACTACAGGTGTTGTTGATATGGGACAAATTTGAGATTACAATCTTAGCTGTATATATTATATTTACAATGTGTTTGACATTCATTTGGAAATCATGATATCATTATACGCTCAAAATTAAGTTTCATTGTACTACTTTTTGCTTTTTGTTATTATTTTTATGATCATACAGTCATTTCTGTTTAGCCATTTCAGATTGCGTTTAAGATGTCCTTGAAAAAAAATAAAAGCACATAATTTTAATACAAATCATTTTTTTTTTTACTTTTTTAATCTGTAAAATTATTAACTCCGTACAAAAGGGTCGGGGAGCATCCCCAGAGTACCTTACAATTACTGTTTTAGTATATATGGCTTGCAAAAATAAAAGTTGCGTTCGTTTGTAAAGCAAGGTATGAAAAGGTTTAACTAATAAGATTTTATACTGATTATTATTTTCTTTTATACTATAAAGCGACAAACCTTTGAAATGATAAACAATTATTTTCTTGAAAGTTTTAAGATGGTTCTTAATATTCAAACAATTGCTGTACAAATAGAGTAAGTTCAAAGATAAGAACTTTCTATTGATGAATTACTTTTAATTAATGCTGCATCCGTCCAAGTATCAAAATAGTATATTAAGAAAGGTAATTTGTTTTTAATAAATATCCACAAGCAATGCAAATATTGTATACGGTTATAACAACTGACGGGACTATTAAAAGGAAGGTTTTCTATCCCATTATTATTGAGTATTACAAAATTTACACTTAGTATGGTTAACTGTTGCCAGAACCATCACCATAATCACCATGATGTTCGTCAGAATAGGAAGGACACACGATTTAGAATTACATCTAGCCTCAATAATTGATTATTGTTAACTTTGAAACGTTAAGCAATGACACAGTGCCCAGGGACACTGGTAAATCCTTAATATTTTAATTCAGAAAAAATATCAAATATCGAAAGTAAGTATGAATTGAAGTCGTAATTTTATTTTAAAAAAAGTATATGCAATAAAACATGTTCCCGTTTGATTTTCTTAAAGATATAGTAAGGAACATAATACTTTAAACCTCATTTATTTATCTGCTTACTTTACCAGGAAAAGAGTAAAAGATTTAAAACGTAAAGCAACTTTGAAACATTTTACGGCTGTCGCATAACTGTCAATATACAAATTCTGGAAATGTTAGATCTTTGAAAGGAATAAATATCAAACAAAACTATATGATGATAATACAGACTCGGGTTAACGGTCTTGCGGATACTGTTCATTAAAGCTTATGAAAGAAAAACGACGAGGAGAATTAAATGCATTGCAGACGTAATTAATGTGCTGCAATGACTTTTCTTATCACCGTTTTATGACAAACAGATTGTTTTGGTTTGATATTACATATATTAAATGTACAATATAACAGACAACGTTCTTTGAAAGTAGATGCAGCTCAATATTAAGCAATGTGCTTCCATTACAATGCTATCAAATATGAAATTTTGTTCATTTAAAAATCGTATTTAACTGAATTGGAAGCTAGCGTGGGATCATTCTATGAAGTTCACTTAAGTACGACACCTTTCCACTGATTTTGTGAGCTGTTAATCGCTTATATCTTACACAAAATGATTTTATTATATTTGTTTTAATAACATACATGTGTACTTTTATGACCCAGTTTGGGGTTGCATAATATGATTGTTTGTTCACCAGGAAAGACTTGTCAGATATGATATCGTTCACACGAAAACACCTTTAGACAAGATTATAGTTTTAATAATATAAAAAAATATAAGTTAAGCTTTTCAATTATTGTGAAAGAAAGTGCCCGATTATTACAAAAAAACATATCAGATGAACTTGTGAAAAGATTTTTTGCCCTGAGGACAAAAGCAAAGATACTGTTGCAATAAGTTGCAAATGTTAAATAAAGAAAGTTTTATACTAGAATTTACATTTAGAAATGCCTTTTCTCTGCAACAATAATGTTGCAATAATCAGTGACTATTCATGGCGTCACATTGCTGCCTATCTGCAACCTACACGTTGTACCATATTCAATTATTTCGGCTGTCTATTAAGGCATGATTTATTGAGAAAGAGGCCACTAACTCGGCGTCAATTAGCGTCAAACAATAATTGGATTATTGGATTCATGTTATAGATAATTTGTTTCTGAAATTAGTTTTCAAACATGAGAGTTGTCAATAATAGCAGTCCAGATAAACATTGGCAGGAACTACAAATATCCCGTGTGAAATAGCAATTCAACAGTACTGGTTTTATAGTTTGATTTGTTTGTTTGATTTGTTTGTTTGTTTTATACATGAAACGTTAGAGCAAGCTCGTCACTCGAAATCTTGTAAATAACAAAAATAGAAATTAACATAAAGCACAGGCACTTGTAATGAGATAAATTCATTATATCACTCACAATTTAATAAAATTTTATTGATACAATGAAAGAAGTTTAGAAGCAGATCTGTCTGTCCAAGCATCTCCTTGATTTCCGCGCACATAGTGACCGTGAAATTTTAATTTAAATGTTCATTTTTATTACTTTTTTGGAATGTCAGCGATGGTATATCTAATTCAGTTTAATCGTGGACATGTATACAATTTTGACCAAATTTTAGTTCTTTCGTTATATTTTTGTTACATAACGTAACTGAAATATGTCCATCACATTGTCTATATAGTAAATGCTCAGTATTTGTTTCTTATGAGTTCGCATGCTTCTTTTTCTATAAAACAAGGGGTGATTTTAACTACCAAGGCAAAAAACAAAACAAAGAAAATGTTTAACATCAATCAGAGGTAAAAGGAACATTTATTTCTCATTTTACAGCGTTCTTAAAGCAAAACGCACTGGTCTCGTTTTATAAAACAAGGAAAGGATTGCAAAGAAACGCCAAACCAGCTTTATATATTGAAAAGAGATTTTGTTTATATTAAAAACAATATTGGGTCTACATATTGGATTTCGTCTATCCTCTGATATATGCGGGGGTAGGAAGTAGATTCCCTATTCAGTGATAAACAATCTTCTTCTCTTATAATATAAGTATATATCATTATTTTATTACAAACTGACTGGGATGATAGCTATCAAAGGCATAACTTATTTATGTATCTCTTGTATAAAATGCTTGCTAGCATATTGAATTGTGCTTTTATGAGACAAAAATACAATACAAATGGGAACTGAAGGCGGATAACGATAGCAAAAGATTGTTATGTTGATAAGGTTCCTCACATTTTCAGTATGCAGAAAGTGTTATTGCATTTGTCCGGATCCGGAACAAGTGCAGGTCTTCAATCGTTACACCTACTTGTATGTGTTATCATTTATAGTTATTGAACTACTTATCAACATGATTTTAGAAAAAAAGAACTGGTGCAATGGTATTTATTTAACTTTGCTTACGTTATGAACTTAACACATTTACTAAAAAGTTCCACAGACGAATATGGCTTAAAGTTAGCGGCGTTATATAAAATTGTGTCCTGGAGCTAACATTTGATATAGCTGTGCTAAAATTACTAATACCATCACAATAATACCGTCAGACACTTTTACACACATCTGATTATTAAATTAATTTTAATTTAATTTTTTGTTTTTTAAAAAGTTTTCATGTTTTAAGATTGGATGTCAAGCACAGGCAGAGCCTCTTATGATATTTTTATGATTGGTAAAGCTTCGAGCAAAATTATAAAAACTGGAGTATACATGTGGAATATAGTATGATGAAAAACAAACGATTTTTTTTCTTGGTATCCACCCTCATCGTCTTCAAAATACGCTTATTACATTAAAATACTTAATATACCACTTGTACTATAAATCTCAGCAATGTTTTAAGTAACGATACTTTTATTATATACAATATACCAATTTGGCAAATATGAGCAATACAGATGCTTCGTTATGGAAATTAAAATGTCCAAAATCGGCATCTTATAATTAGATGAATACACTCCATTTATCAAAAAGTTATAATTAAAACATTTCATTCAAAACAAATATGTTAACATTACATCGTCAAAAAAGATATGTTCACTAATAGTAATTTGATTTTTTTAGTTCCTTTGATGTTAAAAGATGAAAATGTTGCATGGATTAAATTTATTTTATCATCTCTTGAGTCTTTGACAGATCGGAACTATTTCTGATATTGAAGGTAAATAAATTTCCTTTAATCAAAAACTAAGAAAATATTTTGACTACTTATTATGGATGGAAATCGCTGTATCCGTAAATATTCATTTTATAGTGCTGATTTAGACAAAGTCGAATCCTTTTGTTACAAAATAATATCAAATATAATATGTTTTTGCTCAAAATCTAGATTATCTAAAGATTACTATTTTTATTGTATTTCAACTACATTGTATACTGTGTTATTCAGATACACGTATTGATTTAAAAAAATTGTCGATTTATTGCCGATTTTTGTTTGTTTGTTTTGTTGTTGTTCAGTGTTTTTTGGGGTTTTTTTGGAGGAAGCGGGGGTATTGTTGATTTTTCCTGAATATATTTTTTTTCCTTAATATATTTTTCAACTTTGGATAATGTGATGACTCATTCCGGTTTTTGAGTCAGTTGTATTTTGAGTAACAAAAATAATTGAATAATGGTTGGTATTTCACGTGAGATAATATTGAAATATAGCACTGAAATGATGTTTCAAATAACTTACGAATTCTTATCAATAACATGTGTATATAAATCAAATAAATTCAATGCAGTTGGTGGATACCATCAGGTTGTATTACAGTTATTGCACTTCCTTATGTCAAAATAGCTTGTGACTTGATATAAATCAGATGTATTGTTGATATTAGACAGATCTGAGATCGGAGATTTTAACTTTGACTGCACTCAATTGACACTTATATGAATACTTATATGAATATATATATTAATCTATTTCTGGATCAAATTAAGGCTTTAGATATAGAAGCGACTGAAATCAAATTAATTTAACCCGTGAAATTTGCTTTAACTTTATACCGATCTCCCGCTTAATGACTTGCGGAATATGTTAAATAAAACACTTCCTATAACTTATAAAATTCCACTATGATTAATCAAAGTACGGAATGATTATAATAGAATAAAGTCAATGCACCAGTAACACTTCAAACATAGTCAGTATATTTACCAGTAAACATTATATATTATCATAACAACAACAACAACAATTACAGTTTAATTTGTAAAAATAAACAAAATATGAATTTTCATATTAATCGTTTATGGTTTCTCCCTTAAAGTTGCATTATATGAGGGTTACCCGGAAAGTTCATATATTACTTCAATATTTAATGTAAAACCATACACTTTTTTTTACAAATTTTGTCAGCAAATATGTACACATTTACAAAATATTAAGAGCTGTGATGAACGTTTGCTTAAGATTAACTATGTAGCGTGTCAATAATTTTTACAATGAAATTGTTTAATGTGATTTTATGTTTTAATACTGATGAGATAATTAACTATATCAAACACTGGAGAATATTGTATACAGTACAGAGACTTAACGTTCTACAAGCATGCACATTTTATGCAAGCGGCTCTTAAATAATTATGTCACCGCGGGAAAAAGCCTCTAGATAATTTCATTTGAAAAAAGATGTTGACTGAAGGCAAGAAAAGCTATAATAGACGCACCCGACAAATTATATAATCTATATTTGCCGATACATAATGGTTTTTTTTTATCCTGATATGTTTATATACCGACTTTTTAAGTCGAACAATTGGCTCAGCAATGCTTTCGAAACAAACAAAACATGAAAAATCCCCCACCCTTTTCGGATTAAATACATCATTCGTTTAAAAGGATAAAATTGTCTCTGGTAACATTTTCCACTCTACCCATTCATAATTCGTAATCATATTCGCTATAGTTCGCATGGCTCAAATATCCTTAAAATGGTTTTAAAATGCCTACCAAAGATATGTTTTATGTCTACATATTTAGTAACGATGATGACTACATGTATATTTTTTTATTACTTCTCGCTCATAACCTGAAATTTTATGAGATCATTTGCTGAATCTTTTTCTATAGCAGATATTAAAATGAATTCATCGCATTTAATGCAATTAATTTTAGTTCAAAACATACAATAACGTAGCAAATGTCTGTAGGTGTTTTCAACAAGCAATAATTGGTCAGTCTTGTAAAAGTTTAGACAGACAGTTTCAAAATGGAATATCATTAATTAGCTACCTTTCAACAATTCGCTGTTACCGAAAAACTTAACAATAACATTTTACTAGTCTTTTATTGTTGTGTAGGAAGTTTGCATTGAAGTAAGATTTTTATTTACTGTCGTTTTTTTATTAATATAACGAGTGCGTTCCAAACCGATACCGTGTACCGCAAAGATGCATGTGTCCTTTCTGTTGGGTATGAGAATGAAAAAATAATCACTACAGTTAATAAGAACTTCCTTGACACACTTGCAATGGCTCAGACGGTATTTAATTTTACAAATTAAATGTATTGGAATAAATAAAGATGGGACGATGAAATCATTTGTTGGCTCTTGTGTCCTATCTCAGATTTTGATGGTGCCTTCTGGGTGCACTGCTGTTGTCGCTTTTAAGTGTGCGTCCGAGGAGCGTTGCCTTTGCCTTGTTGATCTTTGTTTTCGTCTTTTAGAATAAGTATAAAGCATAATGATTATTTTTCGGAATTAACAGTTTAACCATTCCTGTGTATTCAGCACTCTGACCAGTATTGTTTTCGAAATACATTAAACAATAACATGTTTAAGTTTCGGATAGTTCACTTGAAGAGTATATATTCAATTGACATTGCCAATTGAAAATGGGACTTAGAGAGGTTTGGTACACCTAAAAACGGTTTTTAAGCTAACCACTCTGATTATATTTAGGCAGCATTCCTCTTTGATCCTTTACGTATGATTTGTCTTCAACTATAGTGTTATTCTTAAACGTTTCGTTTATATGATTTGTCCAGTGTATTGCCATACAATGCAAAGATGTTGGCCTTATTTGCCCTCTTCCTCCTCTCGCTTGCTCTGTTTGCCTGTCTTACTTTCTCCATGTCATTTTCCTTCTCTTTTCTTGTTTTCTTTCTCCGTTACTGTCCGATGTCCTACTGGAAGCCGTTCCTGTGCAGCGTTTATTATGGGGACTGATTTCCGAGAACACTGCTGACCTTCTATTTTATATTCTGTTATAATTTTCAAATTACTAAATATGGCCGGTTCTACGTGCAATTGAAGTTCAAATTACAGTTTAAAAAACCTGGGATAAATTGGCGAATTTACACATTTGCAACGATGAACGATGCAATTCTTGCTTACCGAAAGTTTCAACTCAAACAAGAGCTGTCACTGGAGACAGCGAAGCTCGACTAATAAAATACTGGACGCAGTAAGGAAGACAAAACTATGATAGAAAAATAAATTATGTATAATTATGTATTAAGTGACAGTAAAAAAATAACATTGTTAACATAAATTCCAAGATCAAGAGGAATAATACTGGAAATAGTCATGCTAGAGTTATGAACCTTGTCACACAACATGTGTAATGATGAGAAATATATATTTGAAGTTTGAAGTAGATTCCTTAAAAAGTAAAGAAGTTATAATATTTCTTAAAGAAAATCCTAAGTTCAAGTGGAGATGAATCTATAAATATTGCTTCAAGAGTTATGAACCTTCTCACATAAAATTTCAATGATGATAAGGAATAAGTATTTGAAGTTTGAGGTAGACACCTTTAAAACTAAAAAAGTTATAGTAAAAAATAACATTTTTCAAGTAAAAAAATCTAAGTTTATGGGGAGATAATTCTTTCAATATTGGTGCTAGAGTTATGAACCTTGTCACATCAGATGTGGATGATGATAAGGTACATATATTTGAGGTATGAAGTTGATCCCTTAAGAAATAAAGAAGTAACAGTAAAATAGTATTTTGAAGGAAAATTCTATATTCAAGGGGAGATAAATCTGAAAATATTGGTGCTAGAGTTCTGAACCTTGTCACATAAGATGTGGTTGATGATAAGGAACATATATTTGTAGTTTGAATTGATACCTTAAGAAATGACAAAATTATAGTGAAAAATATTTTACTGCACCAAAACTGGACGCGGACGCCACCGCTGGGATACTTCTTTAGTCGAGCTAAAAACTGATTTTAAGAAAATCAGGATGATGTAACATTTTAAATGAATTTATCCACACAAAATTTGATTTAAATCTCATATTACGAAATAAAGTTGATCGGTGAAAATCATGTTTTAATCGTGGATTCGAATTGTGCATTTTAGAATATTTCTAAATATATCATTAACAAATAAAAAATAAGTTTAACTTTAAAGATCTAGATTGTCCAAAGATTAAACTAGTCTTGTCAGATGTAATATATGATATAATAAGTCACTTTATCATGTAATTATAGTCCAAATAAATTGTCATAATTTTCTTTATCTCTCTAGCAACGTATGATACTTTTATTAACTACTTATCTCGGTTTTTTATATAGATTTGCATAATTAACTGATTCAGAGACGTTTCGTGTCAACGAACAATAAAAGAAAATGAATAAAAAATTTATACTTTATATGATCTCAGTTTCCTTACAAAGCTAATGTACCATAATTATACTTCAAGTAATATTATATTATATAATAGCATGTTTGTGAATGAAATAAATTCAATACACTGGGCGGATACCATCAGGTTATAATATTACAAGGCATTGTACTTCCGAATGTCTAAACAGCTCGTGATAGGATATGCAACAGGTGTTAAGTTGATATGGGCCAGATTGAAGATTACAATCTAGCCAGCCTGCATTTTTTTGACACTCGTTCGTTCAGTCATTCTATTGGAATTCATTAAATTACATAGGAGTCAATAGGTTATATTTTGTACAATCATGCTCTGTGCAGATAAAACATAAACCGAATTATGCAAGCCTTTGTTAAGGCAAGATTGTGATAACGATTGGAGGGTCTACGCTGGTGTATTCCGGTCACTTTCATCCATTACCGACGTACGATGCAAATGGAAAAAAAAATGCTGTCGTTGGCGATGATGATATCTCTATACTAAGGCTGTGTCAATTATGCATTATAAATAAGTATAATGCTTTTCTTATGATTTTTTTTTAAGATTCTCGTTGAAAAAATTAATAATGAATTTTGTATAGATATATCAAAGATTAAATCAAATAAAATTACTTTAAAAATTGTATGCAGCGTCACTTTCCAGTAGAAATTTTTAAAAAATCGCCTTTTACATAATAAAATACTAATTTCGCATGTAACATACTAAAGAGTACATCTGAAATGAAATTTAACTGAAATCATCTAAGTTTAGCTTTTTATTCATTTGATTTTAAAAACAAAATACTGCTTGATATGCATAATTTTTCACCAAACTACTGTGCCTTCTAATGCACGCGGAATAATGTCGACGTAGAATACTTTATAGTCTGTCACATTATTACCTCCCTTATATGATGTATCCCGTCATTCTATTATTTACTTGATATTAAATTAGGCATTTTGCCTTAATACCGAAAATAATGCTCTTCTATATGGGCAAAATTTATATTTCCAATTAAAGTACTATTCTATCAAGAACGAATCTAGCTTCGGTGCAACCGTGTTCATCTATGTTTTTACCAATTCGAAACTAAAAGTAGGATATTTATTTCTGGCTCCGGAATAATTCGGTGTATTATTTCGTTAAAAAAACATGCCGTATAAGCTGATAATTTTTCTTCCTTGCTTTATGTTAATTTGTGAAACCGTTTGCAGACAATGTCCTTGGTAATATTACACTGTCTGGTACAAAACGGGCAACATATGAACATAATTTGTAATTATACATACTATTAAATCTTGCCAGTTTTGTTTCTACTAAAAATAATCTCTAAAATTAAATGCAAAATTGTCTATATTAGATGATTAATGGAAGATAACAAACACGCGCTTTTCTTAGAACTTGATAATGGACAGCAAATTTTGCAAACTTGCAAAAGTGAAAAACAAGAGGCACATGATGGCCCTATATCGCTCACCTGACTAAAATAGTTGTAGATGATAAGTGCATCAGTGCACTTTCATGACAGATATCCTTTGATCTCTGAGCTAGAGAACTTATTCTTGCCTGCGACACATCATCACAGTATGCAAATTATCTATTCAATATTATTTAAAAATCCAACTTTCTGAACTGGGTGCAAATAATTGACAGATGGATGGACGAACGAACGAACGAATAGACGATACAACATCTCTGTCTCCGCAAAGCGGGGAGGGTGGCAGGGCATAACAAGATTGGTAAATCTCACTGCGAAATATTTTAAAACAAACTCAAAAGTAAAATGTTACATTGGTTATTTTCATGGTTTGTATAGTTATTTATCCACATTTAGATGGAGACGTACCCCATGCAACATCTTACGGGGTTTATGTTTCTCAGTTAATTAGATTCGCTAGAGCTTGTAGCAACGTAAAGGATTTCAACGAGCGGCACATTTCTATTACCAGCAAGATTCTAAAACAAGGCTACCGCTATCATAAATTACGGAAATATTTTACTAAATTTTACAATCGTAACTTTGATTTAATTTCTAAATTCAATAGTGATTTAAAAACTCTTCTGCGACAAGGGATTAGCCAGCCTGGTTTTTATGGCGATGTGATTTACAAACTTCGTAAGATTTTGGGTCATGGTAATTTTTCTGCTGTTTTTACTAAAATCATTTAACGTTTTATTAAAAGAGGTTATGACCCTACTATTTTAAGACATACTGCATGTTTAGTGTTCAACCCTTTTACAGTTGGACACTACGCTTTCCTCTTTTGATTACATCTGACGGACCAAGTGGGAGACTCTATGATGGATAGTTCGTAAAGCCCTATGGGACTGAATTGTCTTAATGTCCGTCTTCTGCCTTGCTTCGTCGGGCCCTTGTAGGTGATTTTCTTGTTGCTCTGTCTTCCTTTAGGACATTGAGTACTTTTGTTATGGTCATTGGGTTTACTTTTATATGTTTCTACATGATCATTTTAGTGTTTTACTTATTTAACCTTTTGTAACCATGACAACTGTTAGAATTTCACTTGGCGGGGATTCATTTTATTTACACTGTCTCGTTTATAGGAACATGGTGGCGCTAAGAGCGAGGTTTGGTGCACCATTAACCGGTTTAAACTCCCCAGCAGTCATTATTATGCTGCTGACCGTTCCAAGGCGGCGCCCCTCTGTGTTCCTCAGATGTATGTCTATGTTGTTTCTTACTGTTTTGGTGACACTTGCTTGTGTCCCTTGTTGTTTTCTCGTCCACGGTAAGTATCATCCCCATTGCCTCTAGTTTTTATTTCTTTGATTGAATAAATACTTAAATATTAATTGATGTCAAGTTTATAACATACAGAGCCAAAATTTTGGACACCTTTTTAAAGTGTTGGATTTACTTTCTTAACTTATACGGTATTTAAAAACAAAATTCAATAGTTTCAGGACCTGAAATACACACATTGGAAGTAAAAGATCGTTTTTATATTACATGTATTAGGTATATGATTTATCTTTTATGAATCTGTTTTTTTATTCAATATCTTTCTATAACTAGCTAAGTTTTCAGTGCTAATTCGTCCTCTGAGTGGGATGAAATATTACAGTGCTTATTTAACAAGTGTTGTTTTTTTTTCATTGATTGGTGAAGGAAAAAAAGTTCTATACTAATCATTTAGCTAACGTTTTAATTAAAATTAACAATCGTGTTTTGTTTGTTGGTAGAATTACAATGTTTCCCATTAAACTGAAGAGAAAATCATACACCATTTTACTGTTAAACATTCAATTATTCAGTAAAACCAATACACTGGTAAACTTTTTATCACAATCAAATTTCCAATTAGAAATTGATAAGCTATCTGCTTTGAATCAACTTTTCTACATTTTTATTTTTTAAATAATAAAATTTCTGAAATTCTGATATTTTGTTAATGCAAATGCCAAAAATTAAACAATTAAAATGCAAAATAGCAGGTTTTGAAAATGAAAAACAGTAAGAAAATCACAAAAACTAGTACTTAAGATATCTGCAAAAAATGCCATTTCTCAATTGATTTCTACTTTGAAACACTAAATCTAGAACTGCAATGACATTTTAAAATAAAACAGTATGTTTAAACAAGAGGGCCATGATGGCCCTGAAATCGCTCACCTGTATATAGGCCCCCTGGGGCGGGGCCAATTTTCATCTAGGGGCTTTTATATGAACAAACTTGGTAGACACCCATTTGAGGATGTTTCATGATAAATATCTAAGCTCTAGCTCTGAGAAGATTTTTTAAGTTGTAACTTTACACATATAAAGAAAAACAATGACCCCTCCCCACCCACCCCCCCTGGGCGGGGCCAATTTTGTCCCCAGGTCTTATTTTTAACAAACTTGGTAGATACTCACAAGAAGATAATTCATGCTTTATATCTAAACTCTAGCTGTTTGGGGTTTTTAACAGAATTTTTTTACGTTTTTACTATATACATATAAGGAAAATCAATGATCCCCTGGGCGGGGCCAATTTTAACACCAGGGCCCTTATTTGAACAAAAATGGTAGACACCCATTAGAAGATGTTTCATGCTCAATATCTTAGCTCTAGCTCTTAGGGTTTCCTAAAAGAAGATTTTTTAATTTTTACTATATACATAAAGGGAAAAACAATGATCCCCTGGGGCGGGGCCAATTTTGACCCAAGTGCTTTTATTTGAACACACTTGGTAGACACCCACTAGAAGATGTTCATGCTTAAAAGCTTAGCTCTAGCTATTTGGGTTTTTTTAAAGAAGATTTTTTAAGTTCTTGCTAAATACAAAAAAGGAAAATCAATGACCCCCCCCCCCGGGCGCGGCCAATTTTGATCCCAGGGCATTTATTTGAACAAACTTGGTAGACACTGACTAGATGATGTTTTGTGCCAAATATTTTAGCTCTAGCTCTTTCGGTTTTCTAAAAGAAGATATTTTAAGTTGTTTTTTTCTTTTGCTTGCCATGACAACAAGTGCTCTGCTTGGAATTTAATTTTTTGAACAATTTTCAAAGTTGACTACTAAAGGAACATTCCTGTGAAGTTTGGATGAAATTGGCTTAGTAGTTTATGAGGAGATGTCGTTTAAAATAAAAGTTTACGGACGGATGACGAACGACGGACGGACGAAAAGCGATCACAAAAGCTCACCATGCTAAAAAGTAAAGCAACTTTGACATGCGTACGAGGAAACCTTTTACGACTGTTGCATTACTGTCAATATACAAATTCTTCAAATTTAAGGTATCCAAAAGGAATAAATATCAAAACTATAGGATAATATAGACTAACCGACACTATTCATTAAAGCAAATGAAAGGAATAAGACGAGGAGAATTTAATGCATTAGAGACGTAATTAATGTGCTGCAATGGCTTGTCTTATTACCGTTTTGTGACAAACAGATGGTTTTGGTTTGATATAACATACATAAGAGTACAATATAACAGACAACGTTCTTTTAAAGTAGATGCAGGTAAATTGTTAGCAATGTGCTTCCATTCCAATGCTATCAAATATGAAAAATATTTTATGACTCGTATATATGTAACTGAATTGGAAGCTAACGTAAAGCTTTAGGTGTAAACACATGGAATTTATGGGTTATCTGTGCCATGGAAGTTAGAAACAAAAACGAAGAGCTATACCCAGCATTGACACTAAACCAACTCCTGGCTGGCTTGTCGAGATATCTTAAGGATGAATTGAACCGACCTGATTTGAATCTTTACAACTCAAGCAGTGTATATTTCATTTGGTGAAACTGGTCAGTGAATAGGGTATAGGGACAGTTAAAATGCAAGCCCAACCTATAACTGAAGAACAGGTAAAATGTTTGGGGGACAAAGGATTCCTGAGTATAACTGATGCTGCTGGACTACCAAAAATAGTGTATTTCTACAACTGCAAAGTGTTTGGCTTGCGCTCATGTGATGACCATAATAATTTGCAAGCAGAACAATACACATTAAGTTGAGTCCGGAGACTCCGTACTCTATCATGGTCGTGCTTCAAAAACACTACTGGTGGACTGATTCAGAGAAAAGTCAGCCTATCACACATCAAATAATATGATACTGGAAATGACTTGTGTGTCTACAGAGTGTTCAAGAAATACATGTACTTAGATCTTATTAAAAATGTTTTACCGCAAACCATTGGAACCTTTGTATGAAGGTCATATTAACTTCAGCAGTGACAAACTTCATCAAATAAACTAAGTTCCTACATTGGTAGCCTGATGAAATAGGCATATTTTGAAGGAAGATACACTGGGCACTCTGGAAAAGTGAACCTTGCTACGACATTGTATCAGTCTGGTGTTGACGAGCGACTTATTAAAGAAAGAACTGCACATCGTTCTGTGCTTTGAGACAATACAAAAGTTCATCATCAGAGCAGCAGAAATACATAAGCAGAATTGTTGACATATCAGCACTGATCTCTTCATGAACAAATCGGCTATACTAATGGCTGCCGAGTAAGAGCCAATTTTCAGTTATTATCAAATAGATATTGGGTCTGCATATAGGATTAGTTTATCCTCTGATATACAATTGTGGGGGTGGGAAATAGATTCCCTATTCAGTGATAAACAATCTACTTCTCTTATTATATAAGTATATATCATTATTTTATTACAAAAGGCCTGCATGATAGCTATCAAAGACATAACTTATTTATGTATCTCTTGTATAAAATGCTTGCTAGCATATTGAATTGTGCTTTTATGAGACAAAATACAATACAAATGGGAACTGAAGGCGGATAACTATAGCAAAAGATTGTTATGTTGATAAGGTTCCTCACATTTTTAGTATGTAGAAAGTGTTATTGCATTTGTCTGGATCCGGAACAAGTGCAGGTCTTCAATTGTTACATCTATTTGATATTATTTAAAGTTATTGAACTAATTATCAGCATGATTTTAGAAAAAAGAAATAGTGCAGTGGTATTTATTACATTTAACTTTGCTTTTTGAACTGAACATATTTACTGAAAAGTTTTACAGACGAATATGGCTAAAAGTTAGAGGTGTTATATAAAATTGTGTTCAGGAGCTAACATTTGATATAGCTGTGCTAAATTTACTAATACCATCAAAATTATACTGTCAGACACTTTTAAACACATCTGATTATTAAAAAAATTGTCCTCACATTTTTTGTTTCTTAAAAATCATCATAGTTTAAGATTGCATGTCAATCACAGTCGGACCATCAGATGCAACATTTTTATGATTGGTATAGCTTCGAGTAAAATTATAATAACTGGAGTTCACGTGTGAAATATAGTTTAATCTTACATGCAAAACAAACAAATATTTCTTGGTATCCACCCTCATCGTCTTCAGAATAAGCTTATTTTTAATTTCGATGAAAACACTTAATACCATTTGTACTTATACAGCAAAGTTTTAAGTAACTGTACTTTTATATACAATATACCAATTGGGCAAATATGAGCAATATAGATGCTTCGTTACGGTAATTAGAATGTCCAATGTCGGCATCTTATATATGGATAAAAACAATACCATTAACAACTGACTCCATTTATAAAAAGTTATAATTAACACATTTTATTAAACTCAAAAATTGTTAATATTACTTCCTCAAAACAGATATGTTCACTAATAGTAATTCTTTTTTCTCTAGTTCCTTTGATATTAAAAGATGAAAATGTTGCATGGATTTATAATTATTATAATTATTATATTATTATTATTATTATTATTATTATTAAATATTATCTATAACATGTGTATATAAATAAAATAAATTCAATGCAGTGGGTGGATACCATCAGGTTGTATTACAGTAATTGCACTTCCTTATGGTAAAATACCTCGTGACATGATATAAATCAGATGAATAGTTGATATTAGACAGATCTGAGATCGGAGATTTTAACTTTGACTGCACTTTATTTACATTCATTTGAATATATATATAAATCTATTCGGGATCAAATTTAGGCTTTAGACAAAGGCAGTATATTTACCTGGTTACGTTATATATTAGCATAGCAACAAGAAGAAGAACAATATCACAGTTTAATTAGTAAAGATAAACAAAATATGATTTTCTTGGGACGCGTTAATGTTTACTCCCTTAAAGTTGCATTAAAGAGATGATTTTAATCGAATTGGTGATTATATAGACTTAGGCAAGTGTTCCATCTAGAGGGATGTCCCCACAAGGAAATATAACATTTTAAAAACGCCTTAAAACAAATAGTTTGGATTGGATGATTTTGATAGGCTTATATAAGGTTGTTCTAAGGGCGATACAAAAAATCTGAAACGGCAACAAGGAAGTAACTTTTATTGCCTTCCATAAATAATTGCTTTTTTTCTGAAAATACAACAACTGAGCCTATTAATAGATCAAAATAATTGTAAATTAAAAAAAATGTGTATTGACTAGTGTGTCTGGAAATATTGCTTTAATTGGGTTTGTTTTTTCCTGTTGAACCATTGGTCCATTAACTACAAAATTATATTTGAAATTCAATATTTTGCAAACTTAGGTACATTCTCGATATAGAATTTTCATTACTAGTTTAACGAGCGAAATGGGAATAAATACTAAAATAAATAAATAACAGAACTGATTAGCAATTTATTGAGAAAAAACTATATACGTGCATACTGTTTGTCAATAATTTTTGGACTTGTTGAATGTGATTTTTTGTTTTAATACGGATAAGATAATTAATTATATCAAACACTGAAGAATACGGTAAACAGTATAGAAACCCATTTCTTTGGCTTTAATGTAAATTATTACGGACCTACAAGCATGCACATTTTATGCAAGCGTCTCTCAAATAATGATGTCAATGCGGGAAAAAGCCTCTCTCTCACGTGTCAAAGCTAGGTACATTTATTTTAAAAAAAGATGTTGACTGAAGGCAAGAGAAGCCGACAAACTGTATAATCTATAATTACCGGTACATTATGGTTCTTTATCTCAAAATGTTTATACTATAGCATCTTTTAAAATAGTACTTTTGGCTCAGTAATGCTTTCGAATAAAAGAAAACATGTAAAATATCCCCTTTTTTCGGATAGCATACAGCATACATTTCATAAGATAAAATGTTTCAATGAGTATGTCTGTGGTAACAATTTCCACACTACGTATTCAAAATTCATATCCATATTCGCTATTGTTCGTATCGCTCAATTATCCTTGAAATGGTTTTAAATTGCACAATTTAAATATATTTTGTCTACAAATTTATTAACGATGATGAGTATATTTATTTTTTATTACTTAAACTTCTCGCTCATAACCTGAAATTGTATGAGATCATTGGCAAAATATTGTTCTTTAGCATATATTAAAATGAATTCATCGCATGTAAAGCAATTAATTGTAATTTAAAATATACAATATTGCAGCACATGTCTGTAGTTGTTTTGCAACAAGCAATAATTTAGTCAGCTTTGCAAAATTTTAGACAGACGTTGTTATGTCAGGCAGTTTCAAAATGGAATTTCATTAATTAGCTACCATTCAACACTTAGCTGCTGTCTAAAAAGCTTAACAATAATATTTTAAATGTTTTTTTATTTTTGTGTAGGAAGTTTGCATAGAGATTAGATTTTAATTCACTTTCGCTGAATAGCAAACTTTATATTAATATAATAAGCGGGTTTCAGACCGATAACGTGTACCGCAAAGATACAGGTGTCCTTTCTGATGAATACGAGAATGTAGAATTAATCACAACAATTAATAAGAACTTCCTTGACACACTTGCCACGGCTAAGTCGGTATGAAATTTTCCTAATTAAATGTATAAGAGTAAAGATGGAATGTTGAAATAATGTTTGCTGGCTTGACATAAGTATAAAGCATAATGATTGTTTTTATCGGAATTGATTGTTTTACCATTTGCTGTGTTTACAATCAGCACTTTCGCCATTTTGGTTTCCGAATTTCATTCAACAAGAACATGTTAAAGTTCAATGAAAAGTATATAATACTTAATTGACCTTATCTAGTTTTTCAGGAAAAGAGGTTTGGTGCACCTGAAAACTGGATTTTAGCTGACCACTTTTTGTTTTGTTACTGATCATTTATAGACAGCATTTGTCTTTGATCTATCTTTCACGTATGATTTGTCTACAATGTGTCCAGTGTATTGCCATACAATTAAAGGTGTCCCCCCCCCCTTGTCCTCTTTCTCCTCTCTGAGTCTCTCTTTTTCATGACACCTTTTCGTTTTCATACACTGGATACTTTGTTGAGGTTTGAAATTATTCATTAACTTGCTCCATTCTCTCTTTCTCCCAGTCATTTTCTTTTCTTGTTGTTTTCTTGTTCCGTTACTGTCCGATGCCCTACTGGGAGCCGTTCCTGTGCAGCGTTTATTATGTGGACTGATTTCTAAAAAAACACAGCTAACCTATTTCATATTCTGTAATAATTTTCAAATTACTAAATATGGCATGTTCTACGTGCAATTGAAGTCCAAAGTATAGGAGAAATTGGCGAATTTACACGTGTCACAAAGACGAACGATGCAATTGGACATGCATAGAACAATGAATTCAATGTCGTCTGCTTTGGTAAAAATAAGAAAATACTTGGTGGTGGACAAATGTTTGTACATATATGTGTAGCTGAGGAAAGTACATGTACATGTATCAAATATTGTAACAGACACTCAGAAACATTACCATCATGTTTTACTGAAAGTTTTAATTTAAAAAATAATCAACACAAACAGATTTTAAGAAAATCAGGATGATGTAACATTTTAAAATGATTTCTTCCTCACAAAATGTGATTTAAATCTCACATTACGAAAGAAAAAACATATTTCAATCGCTAGCTAAAAACCGTGGATTCGAAATGTGCATTTTAGAATTTCTAAATATATCATTAACAAATAAAAAAATAACTTTAAAATCTAGATAGTCTAAAGATTAAACTAGTCTTGTCAGATGTAATATGATATCGTCTTTCACTTTATCATGTAATTATAGTCAAAATAAATTGTCATGATTTTCTTTATCTCTCTATATATTAGCAACGTATGATACTTTTATTAACTACTTATCTCGTTTTTTTTATATAGATTTGCATAATTTACTGATTCAGAGACGTTTTGTGTCAACGTACAAGAAAAGAAAATGAATCAAAAATTTATACTTTATATGATCTCAGTTTCCTTACATTAAGCTAATGTACCATAATTATACTTCAAGTAATATTATATTATATAATAGCATGTTTGTGAATGAAATAAATTCAATACACTGGGCGGATACCATCAGGCTATAATATTACAAGGCATTGTACTTCCGAATGTCAAAACAGTTCGTGATACGATATGCAACAGGTGTTAAGTTGATATGCGCCAGATTGAAGATTACAATCTAGCCTGCATTTTATTGACGCTCGTTCGTTCAGTCATTCTATTGGAATTCATTAAATTACATAGGGGTCAATAGGTTATATTTTGTATAATTATGCTCAGTGCAGATAAAATATAAACCGAATTATGCAAGCCTTTGTTAAGGCAAGATTGTGATATCTACGCTGGTGTATTCCGGTCACTTTCATCCATTACCGGCGCACGATGCAAATGGGGAAAAAATGCTGTCGTTGGCGATGATGATATCTCTATACTAAAGCTGCGTCAATTATGCATTATAAATAAGTATAATGCATTTTTTATGATTTTTTTTTTAAAGATTCTCGTTGAAAAAAAAAACTAAATGATAAATTATGTATAGATATATCAAAGATTAAATCCAATTATATTACTTTAAAAATTGTATGCAGCGTCACTTTCCAGAATAAATTAAAAATCTTTTCGCCTTTTACATAATAAAATATTAATTTCGCATGTAACATATACTAAAGAGTACATCTGAAATTAAATTTAACTGAAATCATCTAAGTTTAGCTTT
This sequence comes from Ruditapes philippinarum, assembly GCF_026571515.1. Classification (NCBI taxonomy): domain Eukaryota; kingdom Metazoa; phylum Mollusca; class Bivalvia; order Venerida; family Veneridae; genus Ruditapes; species Ruditapes philippinarum. The sequence goes on along the minus strand of NW_026853740.1, from coordinate 20,387 downwards.
TTATTCATTTGATTTTAAAAAAATACTGCTTTATATGCAAAATTTTTCACCAAACTACTGTGCCTTCTAATGCACACGTAGAATATTTTATAGTCTGTCACATTAAAACCTCCCTTATATGATGTATCCCGTCATTCTGTTATTTACTTGATATTAAATTAGGCATTTTGCCTTAATACCGAAAATAATGCTCTTCTATATGGGCAAAATTTATATTTCCAATTAAAGTACTATTCTATCAAGAACGAATCTAGCTTCGGTGCAACCGTGTGCATCTATGTTTTTACCAATTCGAAACTAAAAGTAGGATATTTATTTCTGGCTCCGGAATAATTTGGTGTACTATTTCGTTAAAAAAAACATGCCGTATAAGCTGATAATTTTGCTTCCTTGCTTTATCTTAATTTGTGAAACCGTTTGCAGACAATGTCCTTGGTAATATTACACTGTCTGGTACAAAACGGGCAACATATGAACATAATTAGTAATTATACATACTATTAAATCTTGCCAGTTTTGTTTCTACTAAAAATAATCTCTAAAATTAAATGCAAAATTGTCTATATTAGATGATTAATGGAAGGTACAAACACGCGCTTTTCTTAGAACTTGATAATGGACAGCAAATTTTGCAAACTTGCAAAAGTGAAAAACAAGAGGCACATGATGGCCCTATATTGCTCACCTGACTAAAATAGTTGTAGATGATAAGTGCATCAGTGCACTTTATGACAAATTTCCTTTGATCTCTGAGCTAGATAACTTATTCTTGCCTGCGACACATCATCACAATATGCAAAATATTTATTGAAAATTATTTAAAAATCCAACGTTCTGAACTGGGTGAAAAATATTGACAGATGGACGAACAAACGAATAGATAATACAAAATCTATGTCTCAGCAAAGCTGGGAGAGGGGGGGACGGTTAAACAAAATTGGTAAATCTCACTGCGAATTATTTCAAAACAAACTCAAAAGTAAAATGTTACATTGTTTATTTTCATGGTTTAATAAAATTTGAGTATAAGCCTATTAAGCTTTTATCATACAATACCCCATGTTATACTTTCTATATCTGCTTAATTCATTGGTATACTGCTATATGTATATACTAATGTATTGTAAGGTTACTGTAACAGTGTAAACTTACATCTGGTTTACATTATTCTGCTTGTCACTAAATAATAATAAGATAGCAAATGTAACAAAAAACAAATTGTCAAAAGATTACTTACTGTTAATATTAAGTAAATACTTAAATATTAATTGATGTCAAGTTTATAGCAAACAGAGCAAAAACTTTTGACACCTTTTTAAAGTGTAGGATTTACTTTCTTAATTTATACGGTATTTAAAAACAAAATTCAATAGTTTCAGGACCTGAAATACACACATTGGAAGTAAAAGATCATTTTTATATTAGGTATATGATTTATTTTCTATTAATCTGTTGTTTGTTTTTCAATATCTTTCTATAACTAGCTAAGTTTTCAGTGCTAATTCGTCCTCTGATTGGGATGAAATATTACAGTGCTTATTTAACAAGTGTAGTTTTTTTCCATTGATTGGTCTAGGAAAAAAAGTTCTATACTAATCATATAGCTAATGTTTTAATAAGAACTAACGATTATGTATTGTTTGTTGGTAGAATTACAAAGTTTCCCATTCAACTGAAGAGAAAATCATACACCATTTTACTGTTAAACATTCAATTATTCAGTAAAACCGATACACTGGTAAACTTTTTATCACAATCAAATATGCAATTAGAAATTGATAAGCTATCTGCTTTGAATCAACTTTTCTACATTTTTATTTTTTAAATAATAAAATTTCTGAAATTCTGATATTTTGATAATGCAATGCCAAAAATTAAACAATTAAAATGCAAAATAGCAGGTTTTGAAAATGAAAAACAGTTAGAAAATCATTAAAACTATTACTTAAGATATCTGCAAAAAATGCCAGTTCTCAATTGATTTCTACTTTGAAACACAAAATCTAGAACTGCAATGACATTTTAAAATAAAACAGTATGTTTAAACAAGATGCCCCTAAAGGCCCTGAAATCGCTCATCTGTATATAGGCCCCCTGGGGTGGGGCCAATTTTCATCTAGGGGCTTTTATATGAACAAACTTGGTAGATCCCCATTTGAGGATGTTTCATGATAAATGTCTTAGCTCTAGCTCTTAGAAGATTTTTTAAGTTTTTACTGTACACATATAAAGAAAAACAATGACCCCTCCCTCTGGGCGGGGCCAATTTTGTCCCCAGGGCTTATTTTCAACAAACTTGGTAGATACTCACTAGAAGATAAACCATGCTTTATATGAACAAAAATGGTAGACACCCATTAGAAGATGTTTCATGCTCAATATCTTAGCTCTAGCTCTTAGGGTTTCTTAAAAGAAGATTTTTTTAATTTTTACTATATACATAAAGGGAAAAACAATGACCCCCTGGGGCGGGGCCAATTTTGACCCAAGTGCTTTTATTTGAACAAACTTGGTAGACATCCACTAGAAGATGTTCATGCTTAAAAGCTTAGCTCTAGTTATTTGGGGTTTTTTTTTAAAGAAGATTTTATTAGTTCTTGCTAAATACAAAAAAGGAAAATCAATGATCCCCCCCCCGGGCGCGGCCAATTTTGATCCCAGGGCATTTATTTGAACAAACTTTGTAGACACTGACTAGATGATGTTTCGTGCCAAATATTTTAGCTCTAGCTCTTTCGGTTTTCTAAAAGAAGATATTTTAAGTTGTTTTTTTTCTTTTGCTTGCCATGACAACAAGTGCTCTGCTTGGAATTAAATTTTTTGAACAATTTTCAAAGTTGACTACTAAAGGAACATTCCTGTGAAGTTTGGATGAAATTCGCTTAGTAGTTTATGAGGAGATGTCGTTTAAAATAAATGTTTACGGACGGACTACGGACGGACGAAAAGCGATCACAAAAGCTCACCATGCTAAAAAGTAAAGCAACTTTGACATGAGTACGAGGAAACCTTTTACGACTGTTGCATTACTGTCAATATACAAATTCTTGAAATGTAAGGTATCCAAAAGGAATAAATATCAAAACTATAGGATAATATAGACTAACCGACACTATTCATTAAAGCTAATGAAAGGAATAAGACGAGGAGAATTAAATGCATTACAGACGTAATTAATGTGCTGCAATGGCTGGTCTTATTACCGTTTTATGACAAACAGATGGTTTTGGTTTGATATAACATACATAAGAGTACAATATAACAGACAACGTTCTTTTAAAGTAGATGCAGGTAAATTTTTAGCAATGTGCTTCCATTCCAATGCTATCAAATATGAAAAATATTTTATGACTCGTATGTAACTGAATTGGAAGCTAACGTAAAGCTTTAGAACATAAACTTGGGTGTAAACACATGGAATTTATGGGTTATCTGTGCCATTTCGTTTTGAAAGTTAGAAACAAAAACGAAGAGCTATACCCAGCATTGACACTAAACCAACACCTGGCTGGCGTGTCGAGATATCTTAAGGATGAATTGAACCGACCTGATTTGAATCTTTAAAACACATTTCATTTGGTGAAACTGGGCAGTGAATAGGGTATAGGGACAGTTAAAATGCAAGCCCAACCTATAACTGAAGAACAGGTAAAATGTTTGGGGGACAAAGGATTCCTGAGTATAACTGATGCTCCTGGACTACCAAAAATAGTGTATTTCTACAACTGCAAAGTGTTTGGCTTGCGCTCATGTGATGACCATAATAATTTGCAAGCAGAACAATACACATTAAGTTGAGTCCGGAGACTCCGTACTCTATCATGGCCGTGCTTCAAAAACACTACTGGTGGACTGATTCAGAGAAAAGTCAGCCTATCACACATCAAACAATATGATACTGGAAATGACTTGTGTGTCTACAGAGTGTTCAAGAAATACATGTACTTAGATCTTATTAAAAATGTTTTACCGCAAACCATTGGAACCTTTGTATGAAGGTCATATTAACTTCAGCAGTGACAAACTTCATCAAATAAACTAAGTTCCTACATTGGTAGCCTGATGAAATAGGCATATTTTGAAGGAAGATACACTGGGCACTCTGGAAAAGTGAACCTTGCTACGACATTGTATCAGTCTGGTGTTGACGAGCGACTTATTAAAGAAAGAACTGCACATCGTTATGTGCTGTAAGACAATACAAACGTTCATCATCAGAGCAGCAGAAATACATAAGCAGAATTGTTGACATATCAGCACTGATCTCTTCATGAACAAATCGGCTATGCTAATGGCTGCCGAGTAAGAGCCAATTTTCAGTTATTATCAAATAGATATTGGGTTTGCATATAGGATTAGTTTATCCTCTGATATACAATTGCGGGGGTGGGAAATAGATTCCCTATTCAGTGATAAACAATCTTCTTCTCTTATTATATAAGTATATATCATTATTTTATTACAAAAGGTCTGCATGATAGCTATCAAAGACATAACTTATTTATGTATCTCTTGTATAAAATGCTTGCTAGCATATTGAATTGTGCTTTTATGAGACAAAAATACAATACAAATGGGAACTGAGGGCGGATAACGATAGCAAAAGATTGTTATGTTGATAAGGTTCCTCGCATTTTTAGTATGCAGAAAGTGTTATTGCATTTGTCTGGATCCGGAACAAGTGCTGGTCGTCAATTGTTACATCTATTTGATATTATTTAAAGTTATTGAACTAATTATCAGCATGATTTTAGAAAAAAGAAATAGTGCAATGGTATTTATTACATTTAACTTTGCTTTTTGAACTGAACATATTTACTGAAAAGTTTTACAGACGAATATGGCTAAAAGTTAGAGGTGTTATATAAAATTGTGTTCAGGAGCTATCATTTGATATAGCTGTGCTAAAATTACTAATACCATCAAAATTATACCGTCAGACACTTTTAAACACATATGATTCAAGGGCAAATAATTAAAAAATTGTGCTTGCATTTTTTGTTTCTTAAAAAGTTATCATGTTTTAAGATAGGATGTCAATCACAGTCGGACCATCAGATGCAACATTTTCAAGATTTGTATAGCTTCGAGTAAAATTATAATAACTGGAGTTCACGTGTGAAATATAGTTTGATCTTACATGCAAAACAAACAAATATTTTCTTGGTATCCACCCTCATCGTCTTTAGAATAAGCTTATTTTTAATTTAGATGAAAACACTTAATACCATTTGTACTATAAAATGCCTGACTATACAGCAAAGTTTTAAGTAACTGTACTTTTATATACAATATACCAATTGGGCAAATATGAGCAATATAAATGCTTTGTTACGGTAATTAGAATGTCCAATGTCGGCATCTTATAATTGGATAAAAACAATACCATTTACAACTGACTCCATTTATAAAAAGTTATAATTTACACATTTTATTAAACTCAAAAATTGTTAATATTACTTCCTCAAAACAGATATGTTCACTAATAGTAATTCTTTTTTCTCTAGTTCCTTTGATATTAAAAGATGAAAATGTTGCATGGATTAATAATAATAATAATTATTATTATTATTATTATTATTATTATTATTATTATTATTATTATTAAATCTTATCTATAACATGTGTATATAAATAAAATAAATCCAATGCATTGGGTGGATACCATCAGAATGTATTACAGTAATTGCACTTCCTTATGGTAAAATACCTCGTGACATGATATATATCAGATGTGTAGTTGATATTTGACAGATCGGTGTTTTAACTTTGACTGCACTTAATTGACATTCATTTGCATATATATTTAAATCTATTTCGGGGTCATTTTAAGGCTTTAGATATAAAAGCGACTGAAATGAAATTAATGAAATAAAACCGTAGTATTTGCTTTAACTTTATTCCGATCTTCCGCTTACTGACTTGGGGAATATGTTAGATAAAACACTTCCTATTACTAATAAAATTCCACAGTGACTAATCAAAGTACTAAAGGTATAAGTGGAATGATTATTATAGAATAAATTCAATGCACTTGGTACACTTCAAACAAAGGCAGTATATTTACATGTAAACGTTATAAATATCATAACAACAAGAAGAAGAACAATATTACAGTTTAAAACAGGTGATTTGGATTGGGTGATTTTGATAGGCTTACATAAATGTTGTTTTAATGGCGATACAAAAATATCTGAAACAGCAACAAGGAAGTAACTTTTATTGCCTTCCATAAATAATTGCTTTTTCTGAAAAAAAAAATGCAACTGAGCCTATTATTAGATCAAAATAATTGTAAATTTTAAAAAAAATGTGTATTGACTAGTGTGTCCGGAAATATTGCTTTAATTGGGTTTGTTTTTTTTCCCGTTGAACCATTGGTCCATTAAATTACAAAATTATATTTGAAATTCAATAGTTTGAAAACTTAGGTACATTCTCGAAATAGAATTTTCAGTACTAGTTTAACGAACGAAATGGGAATAAATACTAAAATAAATAAATAACAGGACTGATAAGCAATTTATGAAAAAAAACTATATACGTGCATACTGCATGTCAATAATTTTTACTGTGGACTTGTTTAATGTGATTTTTTGTTTTAATACGGATGAGATATTTAATTATATCAAACACTGAAGAAAACGGTAAACAGTATAAAAACGCACCTCTTTGGCTTTAATGTAAATTATTACGGACCTACCAGCAGGCACATTTTATGCAAGCGGCTCTTAAATAATGATGTCACCGCGGGGAAAAAAGCCTCGCACGTGTCAAAGCTAGGTACTTTCATTTCAAAAAAGATGTTGACTGAAGGCAAGAGAAGCTTTTGATTAACACTACTCGTATATTAGACGTACCCGACAAATTATATAATCTATATTTGCCGATACATTATGGTTCTTTATCCTGATATGTTTATATGCAATAGCCTCTTTTCAAGTCGAAAAATTGGCTCAGCAATGCTTTCGAAACAAACAAAACATGAAAAATACCCCCCACCCTTTTTTTGATAACATACAGCATTCGTTTCAAAGGATAAAATGTTTTAATTAGTATATCTCTGGTAACATTTTCCACTCTTCCCATTCAAAATTCGTAATCATATTCGCTATAGTTCATATGGCTCAAATATCCTTAAAATGGTTTTAAAATGCCTACCAAAGATATGTTTTATGTCTACATATTTAATAACGATGATGAGTATATTTTTTTTATTACTTCTCGCTCATAACCTGAAATTTTATGAGATCATTTGCTGAATCTTTTTCTATAGCAGGTATTAAAATGAATTCATCGCATTTAATGCAATTAATTTTAGTTTAAAATATACAATAACGCAGCAAATGTCTGTAGGTGTTTTGCAACAAGCAATAATTGGTCAGTCTTGTAAACTTTTAGACAGACAGTTTCAAAATGGAATATCATTAATTAGCTACCTTTCAACAATTCGCTGTTACCGAAAAACTTAACAATAACATTTTACTAGTCTTTTATTGTTGTGTAGGAAGTTTGCATTGAAGTAAGATTTTTATTTACTGTCGTATTTTTATAAATATAACGAGTGCGTTCCAAACCGATACCGTGTACCGCAAAGATGCATGTGTCCTTTCTGTTTTTGGGTACGAGAATAAAGAAATAATCACTACAGTTAATAAGAACTTCCTTGAAACACTTGCAACGGCTCAGACGGTATTTCATTTTACAAATTAAATGTATTGGAATAAAATGGAATGTGGAATTTATGTTTGCTGGCTTGAAATAAGTATAAAGCTTAATGATTATTTTGTCGGAATTGACTGTTTTACCATTTCCTGTGCAATCAGCACTTTGGCCATTTTGATTTTCGAATTCCAATCAACAAGAACATTTGTAAGGTCCGCAATAAATTCACTAGAAGAGTATAAATACAAAATATGTATATCAAATTGAAAATTGTCTCGTTTGTAAGGAAGAAAGTGGGACTAAGAGAGGTTTAGTGCACCTCAAACCGGTTTTTAAGCTGACAACTTTCTGTTTTGCTACTGATCATTACATTTCTCTTTGATCTTCTTTGTCTACAATTGTGTTGTTGTTCTAAGATGTTTCGTTGGTATATCTTGTCCAGTGCATTGTCAAATAACGCCCGCCCTCTCTCGCCTTCTTTGCCCTCTCCCTTCTGTCTGTGTCTCTCTTTGCCTTTCTTACTTTCTACTTGTCATTTTCCTTTTCTTTTCTTGTTGTTTTCTTGCTCCGTTACTACCTAGTGTCCTACTGGAAGCCGTTCCTGTGCAGCGTTTATTATGGGGAACACTGCTGACCTTCTATTTCATATTCTGTAACAATTTTCAAATTACTGAATATGGCATGTTCTACGTGCAATTAAAGTCCTAAGTATAGTTTTAAAAAAACTTGGGATCAATTGGCGAATTTACACGTGTCGCAACGATAAACGATGTTATGTTTGCAGAGAAAATGTACATGCATATAGTAATAAATTCAAAGGTGTCTGCTTTGGTGAAAATAAGACAGTGCTTTGGTAGTGGACAATTGTAGGTACATAAACGTATAGCTCAGGGAACTGCATGTATAAACTATTGTAAGAGACACTCAGAAACTTTATCATTATGTTTCACCGAAAGTTTTAACTCATAAGATAGTCTTTCAAGAAAATCAGGATAATGAAACATTTTTAAATGAATTTATCCTCACAAAATATTATTTGAATATCATATTACATATTACAAAATAAAGTCGATCGGAGAAAATCATGTTTCAATCGTGGATTCGAATTGTGCATTTTAGAATATTTCTAAAAATAAAAAATAAATTTAACTTTAAAATCTAGATTGTCGAAAGATTAAACTAGTCTTGTCAGATCTAATATGATATCGTAAGTCACTTTATTATGTAATTATTGTCAAAATAAAATGTATGTTCTTTATCTCTCTATATATTAGCAACGTATGATACTTTTATTAACTACTTATCTCGGTTTTTTATATAGATTTGCATAATTTACTGATTCAGAGACGTTTCGTGTCAACGTACAAGAAAAGAAAATGAATAAAAAGTTTATACTTTATATGATCTCAGTTTCGTTACATTAAATTAAGCTAATGTATACATAATTATACTTCAAGTAATATTATATTATATAATAGCATGTTTGTGAATGAAATAAATTCAATACACTGGGCGGATACCATCAGGCTATAATATTACAAGGCATTGTACTTCCCAATGTCATTACAGCTCGTGATAGGATATGCAACAGGTGTTAAGTTGATATGGGCCAGATTGAAGATTACAATCTAGCCTGCAGTTTATTGACGCTCGTTCGTTCAGTCATTCTATTGGAATTCATTAAATTACATAGGGGTCAATAGGTTATATTTTGTATAATTATGCTCAGTGCAGATAAAATATAAACCGAATTATGCAAGCCTTTGTTAAGGCAAGATTGTGATAACGATTGGCGGGTCTACGCTGGTGTATTCCGGTCACTTTCATCCATTACCGACGCACGATGCAAATGGAAAAAAAATGCTGTCGTTGGCGATGATGATATCTCTATACTAAGGCTGCGTCAATTATGCATTATAAATAAGTATAATGCATTTCTTATGATTTTTTTTAAGATTCTCGTTGAAAAAAATTAATGATAAATTATGTATAGATATATCAAAGATTAAATCGAATTATATTACTTTAAAAATTGTATACAGCGTCACTTTCCAGAAGAAATTAAAAATCTTTTCGCCTTTAACATAATAAAATACTAATTTCGCATGTAACATATACTAAAGAGTACATCTGAAATGAAATTTAACTGAAATCATCTAAGTTTAGCTTTTTATTCATTTGACTTCAAAAAAATACTGCTTTATATGCATAATGTTTCACCAAACTACTGTGCCTTCTAATGCACGCGGAATAATGTCGACGTAGAATACTTTATAGTGTGTCACATTATTACCTCCCTTATATGATGTATCCCGTCATTCGATTATTTACTTGATTATAAATTCGGCATTTTGCCTTAGTACCGAAAATAATGCTCTTCTATATGGGCAAAATTTATATTTCCAATTAAAGTACTATTCTATCAAGTGCATCTATGTTTTTACCAATTCGAAACTAAAAGTAGGATATTTATTTCTGTCTCCGGAATAATTTGGTGTATCATTTCGTTAAAAAAAACATGCCGTATAAGCTGATAATTTTGCTTCCTTGCTTTATGTTAATTTGTGAAACCGTTTTCAGACAATGTCCTTGGTAATAATGCACTGTCTGATACAAAACGGGCAACTATGAACATAATTAGTAATTATACATACTATTATAAATCTTGCCAGTTTTGTTTCTACTAAAAATAATCTGTAAAATTAATTACAAAATTGTTTATTTTAGATGTTTAATGGAATGTAACAAACACGCGCTTTTCTTAGAACTTGATAATGGACAGCAAATTTTGCAAACTTGCAAAAGTGAAAAACAAGAGGCACATGATAGCCCTATATCGCTCACCTGACTAAAATAGTTGTAGATGATCAGTGCATCAGTGCACTTTTATGACAAATATCCTTTGATCTCTGAGCTAGAGAACTTATTCTTGCCTGCGACACATCATCACAATATGCCAAATATTTATTCAAAATTATTTAAACAAGAGGGCCATGATGGCCCTGAAGTCGCTCACCTGTACATAGGCCCCCGAAGCAGGGCCAGTTTAAAGCCCGGGGCTTTTATTTGAACAAACTTTGTAGACAACCATTAGAAGATGTTTCATGCTAAACATCAAAGGTCTAGCTCGTTGGGATTTTTAAAAGAAGATTTTTTTAAGTTTTTTCTTTACACATATAGTTAAAAACAATGACACACCTTGGGCAGGGCCAGTTTTGACCCCAGGGCTTTTATTTGAACAATCTTTGTAGACACTTACTAGAAAATGTTTCATGCTTAATATCTAAACTCTAGCTATTCGGGTTTTTTAAAAGAAGATTTTAAGTTTTTGCTATACTCGTATAAGGAAAATCAAAGTCCCCAGGGGCGGGGGCAATTTTGACTCCAGGGCTTTTATTTGAACAAACTTTGAAGACACTCACTAGAAGATGTTTCATGCTAAATATCTTAGCTCTAGCTCTTTGGGTTCTTTAAAAGAAGATTTTTTAAGTTTTTACTATATGCATATAGGGAAAATCAATGACCCCCTGGGGTGGGGCCAACTTTGACCCCAGGGCTTTTATTTGAACAATCTTGGTAGACATCCATTAGAAGATGTTTCATGCTAAATATCTTAGCTCTAGATCTTTTGGTTCTTTAAAAGAAGATTTTTTTGAGTTTTTACTATATGTATATAGGGTAAATCAATGACCCCCTGGGGTGGGGCCAATTTTGACCCCAGGGCTTTTATTTGAACAAACATGGTAGACATCTATAAGAAGATGTTTCATGCTAAATATCTTAGCTCTAGCTCTTTTGGTTCTTTAAAAGAAGATTTTTTAAATTTTTACTATATGCATATAGGGAAAATCAATGACCCCCTGGGGCGGGGCCAATTTTGACCCCAGGGCTTTTATTTGAACAAATTTGGTAGACACCCATTAGAAGATGTTTCATGCTAAATATCTTAGCTCTAGCTCTTTGGGTTCTTTAAAAGAAGATTTTTTAAGTTTTTATTATATATGCATATAGTGAAAATCAATGACCCCCTGGGGCGGGGCCAATTTTAACCCAATGGCTTTTATTTGAACAAACTTGGTAGACACTCACCAGAAGATGTTTCATGCAAAAAATCTAAGCTCTAGCTCTTTGGGTTTTTTAGAAGAAGATATTTTAAGTTTTTTCTTTTGGTTGCCATGGCAACCAGAGTTCTGCATGGAATTAAATTATTTGAACAATTTTCAAAGGTGACCACCAAAGGAACATTCCTGTGAAGTTTGGATGAAATTGGCTTAGTGGTTTATGAGGAGATGTCATTTAAAGTAAAAGGACGACGGACGGACGGACTATAGACGGACGCCGGACAAAAAGCGATCACAAAAGCTCACAGATGGACAAACGAACAAAAAGATGATACAAAATCAATGTCTCCGCAATGCGGGGAGGGGGGGGGAGAGAGACGGGTTTATTAAAATTGGTAAATCTCACTGCAAATTATTTCAAAACAAACTCAAAAGTAAAATGTTACATTGTTTATTTTCATGGTTTAATAAAATTTGAGTATAAGCCTATAAAGCTTTCATCATACAATACCCCATATTATACTTTCTATATCTGCTTAATTCATTGGTATACTGCTATATGTATATACTAATGTATTGTATGGTTACTGTAACAGTGTAAACTGGTTTACATAATTCTGCTTGTCACTAAAGAATAAAAAGCTTACAATGTGAAACAAAAAAAACGAACTGTCAAAAAAATACTTTCTGTTAATATTAAATGAATATTTACTTCCTAATTATTACAAACAGAGCCAAAGTCTTTGACACATTACTGAAGTGTTGGATTTAAATGTTTAAACTTGTATTTAAGAAAAATTCAATCCAATAGTTTCAGGACCGGAAAAACACAAATTGGAGATAAAACCCCATTTTTACACTCCCCATATGATTAATTTTTTACGTTTTTTCAATATCTTTCCATAACTAGCTAAGATTTTAGTGCTAATTCGTCCTCAGAGTGGGACGAAATATTACAGTGCTTATTTAACAAGTGTTGTTTTTTTTTCATTGATTGGTGTAGGAAAAAAGTTCTATACTAATCATATAGCTAGTGTTTTAATAGGAACTAACAGTCGTGTTTTGTTTGTTGGTAGAATTACAAAGTTTCCCATTAAACTGAAGAGAAAGTCATACACCATTTTACTGTTAAACATTCAATTATTCAGTAAAACCACGGATTGTAATATAAATCCGTGGTAAAACCAATACACTGGTAAACTTTTCATCACAATCAAAATTGCAATTAGAAATTTATTAGTTATTTCCTTTCAATTAATTTTTCTCTTTATTTCTTAAACAATGAAATTTCTGAAATTCTGATATTATGATAATGAAAATGCCAAAAATTAAACACTGAAAATGCAAAATACAAAAATGTAGCAGATTTTGAAAATGAAACAGTGTTAGGACATAACAAAAACTATTACTTAAGATATCTGCATAAAAATGCCAATTCTCTATTTATTTCTCTTCTTTATGATCCTATATCTAGAACTATATTTTCTTTTTAAAACAAAAATAGCATGTCTGTAAAAGAACTTCAATGGTTTTCAGTGGGACACATAATTTATCTGCAACAAGTATGGTTTTGCAATATAAAACTAACAAAATAATATAATAATAAATAATTGTTATATATAATATCAGTGTAACCTTCTTAAGTAAGAAGAATATACAAACTTATCTGCAAACTTGTCTATAAATCCTGAATAAATCTAACAAATCTCACTGGTTTTAGATAGTTATTTCATCAATGCAATCGAAACCAAAATCGAATTGGCAAAACTATATGCATGTCCATAGCCAATAAAATCAGCTTTAATTAAAGCCTTGGTATATTGTAGTTTGAAATTGTATACATAAATGTGTATATATCTTTTCAATACTTATTTCTTTGTCATAACAAAACCAATGCTTTACTTACTGAGATTTCTTTTTACAAACTTTTAATTTACTGAACTGTTTCTGATTACTATATGCTTACACATGTGCATGTTAATACGTATATTGAAAGATTTTCAATCTGAATAACAAAAGGTAAAAAGGCTGTAGGTAACATTGACACATGCTCCCTGATGTTGTTGTAACAACACTAGATACATAGCCTTTCTATGTAGAAAAGTATCTTTTTAAGTATTAAAGAATCTTCACTTTGATCTAATTAACATAAAACTGTACCAAAGAGGAATAGATCAATAGAAGGTACTACCAACACATCTTAGATATCAGTCAATAAATGAAGAAAAATGTCTGTTTATTTGGGGTTTTTTGTCAATTTTAACATATTTTTTTCTTTTTTCTCAGCATTTGATGCACAAAACCAACTTTCCTGGATAAATAATTAGTAATAGTAATAATACATATCTTTGAAAATGACATATCATCCCATAAGATATCTGATCATATCTTGGTGGTTGACCAAACTGACCAAACTAACCAGTCTTTTCTGGGTAACTTATCAGTCTCTGCAGGTGACCGACTACTAATCCTACAAGGTTTTCTAAATCAGTGCTGAGACACAAGTCACTATATGATCTAAACTTAACGTCTGAGATCAACTAACACAAATATTAATATTGCCTCTCGCAAGGATCAAAACAGCAACCTTTGGATTACAAAAAAAATCTGTTGCTCTCCCTATAGTCTTTTGTTTACCTTTTTTGTTTAGGTTTTACCTCACACCAACCAGGTATAAGTGCAGGTCATATGGAAATTTTCCAGCTTAACTGGTGGAGGAAGAACGCAGGTACACCTCTGTACATTATTCCAGGCACAAACAAGCACATAAGTAGAACCACCGCAATCTGTAAGCTAGCTCAAAAGCTTTCTCACAATCATGAAAAATTCAGACCCTGGCGAGGCTCGAACCTACAACAGTGGGAGGCAAGTGCTCTCCCTACTGAGCTAAACGAGTGGACAGAAATATTAAATGAGACTGAAGGACAAACATGTAGCTATATGTGCTCCAGGAGCATATAAAACTGCTTTTACTTAGTGAGTTTAAACATGATCAATCAATAAAAGCGAGCGTTTCTATTACAGATTACAATAAAAGTATCTTTATGAAGTACCTAAACAAAGCATGAAGGCAGTTTGTCATGAACAAAGTTCTAAAACCAAAATGAATTAATACATTTATGAAATTATACATGATAGTCACAAAGTCTTTAAATAGGTGGGCTTATATCGTATCCCTTAACAATGCAATGCAAAACTGGCATAACTTATTCTGTAAAGTTACAAAAGTCCTGAACTTAATCCTACATAATATATACATAGAAATCTTAACACTAAATAAACTGTGGTTCTTAACATCTAAAATGTAGCTTTATTAGCGACAATATCACCTCTATCTACTCTACATGTGTATAACTGGCATAAAATCACACCTCATTTGCATAAAATCTGATTGTTATCCTAAAGCAGCATAGAAGACAAAGGTAAGGGGCGGGGCTTAAATACTGTTGGAATTTTAGGCTCTTTTACAATATTCAACATCAAAGCTTATGAAGAATTTCACACCATAAATAAATTTTCCAAACATGCATAAAATTAACAAGCATTTGTACAGCAATGTTGAGCTTATATTGTAGGTGTCTTGAGAAGGAAAAATAAACAATTAATTCAATAATTCAAAAAAGTTTGATAACATCCCGATGCATTATGGGAGTTTTACTTGAAAGTTAAATACAATAAATTCACTCTCTACACTAAGCTGATCACTTTAGCAAATTTTAATTTGTGAAATTTATGAAACAAATTCATCCAAATTTCTTAAACGAATCTATGTTTACTAAGGAATGATTTTAGCATCATATTTATCAACACAATTTGGTGAAATAAACCACTAAATTTGATGAGCAGTGATTAAATAAATTGGTTAAAAATCCTGATAACATATACAATTAAAATGCCATAATATTCATGCTTAAATCATAATGTTTGAATTTAAACACAACTTTCCTACATTAGTTCTTAACTTACATTCATTAATTTATAGGCGTATATTGCACATTTATAGGCAGTCATTCAATAATGCTTTTCATACTAAATAATCAATGT
Source organism: Ruditapes philippinarum (assembly GCF_026571515.1). Lineage (NCBI taxonomy): Eukaryota > Metazoa > Mollusca > Bivalvia > Venerida > Veneridae > Ruditapes > Ruditapes philippinarum. The sequence goes on along the minus strand of NW_026853740.1, from coordinate 4,617 downwards.
TAAATTTTGTAAAATGATTCTAAACCATTATTCAAACAAAACTGTTTCATCATGTAGGGAATAAAGAATAATACCCCTTTATAATTATACGTTCCTGGTATCTTATAAATATATCCTTTGCCATACAACAAACTCTTAAGTTGCTTAAAATTATTTGATGCTTTATCACTCGTACCATTCTGGATACAGTATGTTAAAAGCTTGATGTCCATATCATTCTGGACAAAGCCATTCATAATTTACAGGTAAAATTTCAAAATATGCAATAACTGAAAAGTGACCAGTACAGCCCATGATCAGATCACACAGTGTCAGCTGATTTTGGTCTGTAGTGGCCACATGGGTTAAAATTTGTTGCTGCCAGCAGGCTATATGTTAAAACTCTTTCAAAACTTTCATATAAAAATTACCATAAATCAGGAAATCTGCAGCTTTCAAAGAGGTTAAATGCTCAGAATAAAAGACTGACAACTTCCTTTTAAAAATAACATGTTTCATATTAACAATCTGGAGATTTACAAAATTTAATACATGTATGCAGTGAAAAAAATGACAATATATGGTATGGCACACAGCATGAGGTTATGTGCTACACAACATCAAAACCTAGCTCTATAACAGTATAATCATATAAAGTAAAAAGTAAATAATATTAGACTCACTTTTCTGAACAAGTTTTCAGTGGGAATTATTTTCCAGATATTATTTTGTTTGCTTAGAGAAAGTAATTTCATAGCTATAAGCATTGACTGAAGACATACTTCATTATTATGTCAAGTATTTTTTTTATGTCATAACTGATTAGGTGATATCAGACCATTCCTCCTTTACTGCTAAAGGAAGACTGGGAATTAATAAGCTTATATACATTATCTTAAATCTTGATTAATATTGTAAGATAAACAAAACTGATTTTCAGCAAAATTATAAAATCTGTTTTCTAAATTCACAGAGAAGTTAACGAAAATTACGAAATAAATGTCGAAAAGCAAAACAAATATTATTTACTTGGACTTATTAAAGATCTAGCAAAATAATTATCATGAGAGGCAGATCAAGGCAAAACATGAGGAAAAAACAGAGCTACAATACAAATTACTGCTTCTGAAGCTTTCTTTATTATCAAATTATCACAGATATATACAAATATCAGCTCCTTTACATTTTAAAATAAGAGGGCCGAGCTGAAAAATCTTAAAAATTAGTCTTGAACTTATTATTGTGATAAATGCTTCAGAGGGATTACCCTATGCTTCCCAGGGACCACCCTTCTTCCAGATTTCAAAACAAAACCAGTTTGTTATACAGATACATCAGGGTTAGAGTTAAGATTATTTGAATTGTATCAGTAAACAATTAAATTATTCTGGCTAGAATACTACTGTGATGTGACATATATATGATGATACATAATAAATAATTGGAAATAAAGCAATGAGTGCTTTAAAATGATTAAATTCTCATGCCTTCTTGAAAATATTTTATACTTTTTAAAATGGAAGTTCATCATTTTCTCAATTCATGTTCATTCTAGGTATGATTTTAGGACAGAGAGAAAATTCTAATCTTACTTTGTCTAGAATTCATACTTTTTTATCAAGATCGACTCAATTTTATCACAATTTTCCCTTTTTCTAAAGCCTGCATTTATTATAATATCTTAGAAAAGATCAATTACATTTATTTTATTGAAAGAAAATTAAACAGACACATTTCATTAGTTTTGAATGTTCTGACATTTTTTTTATTTTTACATAAGAAAATAGGGACTTTGGGTGGGTGTGTGTGCGGGGGGGGGGGTAAACGCTTTTGAAATTTATTAAACCTAATAAAGTTCCTATTATTCTAACCATTTACTATTTTATTATTAAAATTCAACAAATAATTTAGGGAACATAATTAATAACAAACATGCAAAATCAATTTTGAAAACCTGAACAGAAATCTGACAAAAAATAATATTATTTTAATAAGGTGTATCAATAACTACTTTTCACATGATTGTGTCTAAGGAGTAGTTCAGCACATTCTTTTTTTGAAAGTAACAATCCAAAAAGTGCAATATATTTCCTTTATCAAGAACACATGTTATATTAAAAGGGTACAAAGCTATATCGAATGCAACTATTTCATTAAACCTTTAAACAGTGAAATTATGTTGTTCCACAATTCTATGGTGGATTGTTCAAAGAGTTATAATATTGAACGGCTCTTTTATTTAACACACATAAATGAGCCGTGTCATGACAAAACGAACATAATGGGTTTGCAACCAGCATGGATCTAGCCCAGACTGCGCATCCGCGCAGTCTGATCAGGACCCATGCTGTTCGCTATCAGTTTATCTACTTGTAATAGGGTTTGTAAGCGAACTGCATGGATCCTGATCAGACTGCGCGGATGCGCAGGCTGGTCTGGATCCATGCTGGTCGCAAACCCATTATGTTGGTTTTGTCATGGCGCGGCTCAAATATTGTTATATAAACAGAATAAAAAATTCAGGAACAAGATATTTTGCTTCTATTTTAAGCAGGGTTTTAACTGATTAGCAATGATTTTGTGCATGAGCTATTTGCTCTTTTGGAAATATACAACATATTTCTTTCATACTGGTATTTTGGAAGTATTCTTTTCAAATTTAAATAAAAATATTTGCAGCAGATATATAGCTTTATACACTTTAATAAGGAATATAATCTGATCTATCATCATGTCACCACATTAAAAATACACATAAAATCAAAGACCATACCCGCATTGTTAAACAAGTTACTAATTCTATAAAATAACAAAATAGGAATAACCAAACTAAAATGAATAGTTATGAATAGTCAATCAACTAAAAGAAATGGGATGGTGATGGAAAAAATAACAAACAACAATAACTCCTATCTACAAAATAAAAAGCTTTTTTTCTATAAAAACAAAAATAAATGGCATATCACAACACTTTGGATTTTTTTAAAACAAATCCAACAAAAACAAACATGCATTACTTAGTCATACCGGTTGCAGCAAAATTTCGGTACATGGTTCACTCGGTCATAATTATAATAGTGTAGCTATAATGTTCACTGTTACTATTAATCGTCACTGTTACTATTTATCGGAATATGAAATAATAAAATGCTATTCAGAAAACAATACTGTAATCGATTTATACAGTTTAAAACATTAGAACGAAATGAAACATCCACGTAGCGCTAAGAAACGTAAATGGTATTTTCCGATTTTTCTATGTACCGATTCGTTCACTTCGATATTAAATTTTCGTTTAAGTTAAGTCGTATTTTGAAACGGAGCATGCGCAAAACAAATTTGGTAGACTGCTCCTAATGGTTTTAAGCTGTAAATGAGATTTATTCACTACATTCAGATACGCAAAAATGGATGCCGCCAGCAATCAGTCTGAACACTGTGGAGAGGTCTGATGACCTCTCCAATAAACAGAATTGTGCAAGCCTTTGTTAAGGCAAGATTGGCGTATTCCGGTCACTTTCATCCATTACCGGCGCACGATGCAAATGGGAAAAAATGCTGTCGTTGGCGATGATGATATCTCTATACTAAGGCTGCGTCAATTATGATTTATAAATAAGTATAATGCATTTCTTATGATTTTCTCGTTGAAAAAAATAATGATAAATTATGTATAGATATATCAAAGATTAAATCCAATTATATTACTTTAAAAATTGTATGCAGCGTCACTTTCCAGAAGAAATTAATAAATTTTTCGCCTTTTACATAATAAAATACTAATTTCGCATGTGACATATACTAAAGAGAACATCTGAAATGAAATTTAACTGAAATCATCTAACCCTACCTTTTTATTTTTCACCAAACTACTGTGCCTTCTAATGCACGCGGAATAATGTCGACGTAGAATATTTTATAGTCTGTCACATTATTACCTCCCTTATATGATGTATCCCGTCATTCTGTTATTTACTTGATTATAAATTAGGCATTTTGCCTTAATACCGAAAATAATGCAAAATCAAAATTTATATTTCAAATTAAAGTACTATTCTATCAAGAACGAATCTAGCTTGGGTGCATCTATGTTTTTACCAATTCGAAACTAAAAGTAGGAAATTTATTTCTGCCTCCGGAATAATTTGGTGTATTATTTCGTTAAAAAAAAAACATGCCGTAAAGCTGATACTTTTGCTTCCTTGCTTTATGTTAATTTGTGAAACCGTTTGCAGACAATTTCCTTGGTAATATTTCACTGCCTGATACAAAACGGGCAACCGTGAGCATAATTAGTAATTATACATACTATTAAATTTTGTCAGTTTTTGTTTCTACTAAAAATAATCTCTAAAATTAAATGCAAAAATTGTCTATATTAGATGATTAATGGAAGGTAACAAACACGCGCTTTTCTTAGAACTTGATAATGGACAGCAAATTTTGCAAACTTGCAAAAGTGAAAAACAAAAGGCACATGATGGCCCTATATCGCTCACCTGACTAAAATAGTTGTAGATGATAAGTGCATCAGTGCACTTTCATGACAGATATCCTTTGATCTCTGAGCTAGAGAACTTATTCTTGCCTGCAGACACATCATCACAGTATGCAAATTATCTATTTAAAATTATTTTT